>NC_133622.1:62749375-63049375 GCF_048593235.1 Sminthopsis crassicaudata | reverse complement strand
TAATCAAATTAATAAGAACCATATGATCATCTCAATAGATGCAGAAAAAGCATTTGACAAAATCCAACATCCATTCCTACTAAAAACTCTTGAGAGTATAGGAATAAATGGACTATTCCTCAGAATGATCAGGAGCATATATTTAAGACCGTCAGTAAGCATAATATGCAATAGAAATAAACTGCAACCTTTCCCAGTAAGATCAGGAGTGAAACAAGGTTGCCCACTATCACCATTACTATTCAATATAGTACTAGAAACGCTAGCCTCGGCAATAAGAGCCGAGAAAGAGATTCAAGGAATTAGAGTAGGAAATGAAGAAATTAAACTATCACTTTTTGCAGATGACATGATGGTATACTTAGAGAACCCCAAAGACTCTGCTAAAAAGCTACTAGAAATAATTCAAAATTTCAGCAAAGTGGCAGGATACAAAATAAATCCACATAAATCCTCGGCATTTTTATATATCACTAACAAAATGCAACAGCAAGAGATACAAAGAGAAATTCCATTCCAAACAAATGTTGAGAGTATAAAATATTTGGGAATCCATCTACCAAAGAAAAGTCAGGAATTATATGAGAAAAATTACAAAACACTTGCCACAAAAATAAAATCAGATTTAAATAATTGGAAAGACATTCAGTGCTCTTGGATAGGCCGAGCGAATATAATAAAGATGACAATACTCCCCAAACTAATCTATTTATTTAGTGCTATACCAATCAGACTCCCAAGAAACTATTTCAATGACCTAGAAAAAATAACAACAAAATTCATTTGGAAGAATAAAAGGTCGAGAATTGCAAGGGAACTAATGAAAAAAAAAACTCAGAGGAAGGTGGTCTAAGTGTATCTGATCTAAAGCTATATTATATAGCAGCAGTCACCAAAACCATTTGGTATTGGCTAAGAAATAGACCGGTCTATCAGTGGAACAGATTAGATACAAAGGACAAAAAAGGGTACATCTATAGCAATCTAATCTTTGACAAACCCAAAGATTCCAACATTAGGGATAAAAATTCATTATTCGGAAAAAACTGTTGGGAAAACTGGAAATTAGTATGGCAGAAATTAGATATGGATCCACACTTAACACCATATACCAAGATAAGATCAAAATGGGTCCATGATTTAGCCATAAAGAGGGAGATAATAAATAGATTAGAGGAACAGAGGATAATCTACCTCTCAGACTTGTGGAGGAGGAAGGAATTTATGACCAGAGGAGAACTAGAGATCATTATTGATCACAAAATAGAAGATTTTGATTACATCAAACTAAAAAGTTTCTGTACAAATAATACTAATGCAAACAAGATTAGAAGGGAAGTAACAAATTGGGAAAATGTTTTTAAAAACAAAGGTTCTGACAAAGGTCTCATTTCCAAAATATATAGAGAACTGACCATAATTTATAAGAAACTGAACCATTCTCCAATTGATAAATGGTCAAAGGATATGAACAGACAATTCTCAGAGGAAGAAATTGAAACTATATCCACTCACATGAAAGAGTGTTCCAAATCACTACTGATCAGAGAAATGCAAATTAAGACCACTCTGAGATACCACTACACACCTGTCAGATTGGCTAAGATGACAAGAACAAATAATGACAAATGTTGGAGGGGATGTGGGGAAATTGGGACATTAATACATTGCTGGTGGAGTTGCGAAAGAATCCAGCCATTCTGGAGAGCAATCTGGAATTATGCCCAAAAAGTTATCAAACTGTGCATACCCTTTGACCCAGCAGCGCTACTACTGGGATTATATCCCAAAGAAATACTAAAGAGCGGAAAGAAACATATATGTGCCAAAATGTTTGTGGCAGCTCTTTTTGTTGTAGCTAGAAACTGGAAGATGAATGGATGTCCATCAGTTGGAGAATGGTTGGGTAAATTGTGGTATATGAAGGTTATGGAATATTATTGCTCGATAAGAAATGACCAGCAGGAGGAATACAGAGAGGCCTGGAGAGACTTAAATCAACTGATGCTGAGTGAAATGAGCAGAACCAGAAGATCACTATACACTTCAACAACAATACTGTATGAGGATGTATTCTGATGGAAGTGGAAATCTTCAACATAAAGAAGATCCAACTCACTTCCAGTTGATCAATGACGGACAGAGGTAGCTACACCCAGAGAAGAAACACTGGGAGGGGAATGTAAATTGTTAGCACTAATATCTGTCTGCCCAGATTGCATGTACCTTCGGATTCTAATGTTTATTGTGCAACAAGAAAATGATATTCACACACATGTATTGTACCTAGACTATATTGTAACACATGTAAAATGTATGGGATTGCCTGTCATCGGGGGGAGGGAATAGAGGGAGGGGGGGTAATTTGGAAAAATGAATACAAGGGATAATATTATAATATATATATATATATATATATATATATATATATATATATATATATTTAAAAAAAAAAAAAAAGAAATAAGTTCCATTACTCAATTGATAAATGGTCAAAGGATATAAGCACTTTCAGCAAAGTAATCAAATATATCTATAGTAATATAAAAAAGCTCTAAATTATTATTGATAAAAGAAATGCAAATTTAAAAAAAGAAAATTAAATACTATCTCACCCTTGTCAGATTGGTATTTTAACAGAAAAGGAAAATGGAAAATATTGGAGGTGATGTGGGAAAAAAAACAAAACAAAACAAAACAAAAAAAACTATTGGTGAAGTTTGCACTGATTCAGTCATTCTGGAAAGCAATTTAGAAGTTTGCCCAAAAGTCTATAAAACCATGCATATTCTTTGATCAAACAATACCAATATAGGTCTGCATCTCATAGAGTTTTTTTTTTTTTAAAGCGGAAAAAGCGCTTTGTATACCACAATATGTACTGCACCTTTTTAATGATGCCAAAAAATTGGAAATTAAGGTGATTTCCATAAAGAAATTTTATATATGATTGTGATGATATACAACTGTGTTTTAAAAATTGATGAGCAGGATGCTTTTAGAAAAACTTGATAAAACCTACAAGAACTTATGCTAAGTGAGCAGAATTAGGAGAACATTGTACACAGTAACCATACTGCTACATACAATACAAGCATGTTGTATGATGATTTATTATGAATAACAACTGCTCTCAGCAGTACAATAAAGAAAATTCTCTAAGAATTTTTATATCTTTTATATCTTTATATTTAGAAAGGTGTTGTCCATCTGGGGGGGCGGAACAAACAAACAAACAAACAAACAAAACAAACAAACAAAAAAACAGTGTCTGAATGGAAATCAAAGATACTTTTTCTTTGCTTTATTTTTTCTCATTTTTGGGGAGTCTATTTTCTTTCACAAAATGACTTATGTGGAATTCAAATGTAGAGGGAAGGCAAGATAGAATTTGGAACTCAAAATTTAAAAAAATCATGATTGTTTTGCATATAATTGAGTAAAATAGGTTATTAAATAAGATTTTAATATGTACATATATATATATATATATATATATATATATATATATATATATATATATATATATATATATATATATATATATATATCTGTGTGTGTGTGTGTGTGTGTGTGTGTGTGTGTGTGTATGTGTGTGTGTGTACTCTATGATGCTTTATCTTCTATTTATAGGTAAGGATATAAATTAAATGAATGGACCCATTCTAAGAAAAAAGTTAAGTACTTCAGTAGAGAAGATGGCATGTTTCTCTCATTAAAAAAGGTTCTGTATAATATATGAGATTGAAATTTTCAGTCCTTTTTTTGTGTAATAATATAAGTGAATTCTGGATGAACTGAAAATAAAAGAAGCATTTGGGCTAGAAGGCAGAAAGGGTTTGTCATTTCATTTTTTAAATGAATGAATAACTTCATTCTATTTAGTATATCATTGTAAAGAATAATAAAGGATAAATCAACATATTGAACATCAGAATGCCCAAGGTATACAGTTGTGTCAATAAAGTTAGTTTCAGGTACAAGCAATGAATTTCTGATCTATTGAATCTTGTTCCACATAGTAAGTAATCTATAAGACTTTTTCAATTTTTTCCTGAAGATTTAAAATTTAGTATTTCTGAAAATAAATTAGTTTTTTTTTTTTTTTAATCAACATATGTGTTAGCCTATTTATCTTTAATCTATTTACTGATTCTATTATGGAAACAAAAATCATTACTTCTTTTTTTTTTCCCTATACCACTAGAGGCCATCATAAACTTTCTTAGACAAATATGTGCATATGCAAATTGATAACTTAATGTGGAAACATCCTGAATAAGCTAGGAAGATTTAACAGAACTGACTGAGCATATTCTCACACATTTTACCTTTAACTGCTACCCTTTTAACTTTTTTTTCTTGCTACCCTCTACCTACAAGGCCACATTATATCCCATACTTGAAATGTATGCACAATGATTTTTGCCTTTCTTGTAAAAAAATGTGAATATTGGCCACAGATGTCAATAGGTTAATAAAAAAAAAGGAAAGATTATCTTTGAGTAAAATAAATGAATGTTTGCAAGTACAAGTGAAGGGTTTTTGATTTTTTTTTTTATTTTTAAATAGGGTGAGCAACAAAAACTCTAGCACATTAAAAATATAGTGTCAGATCCCCTAGAAAAGGCAACACTTTTGCAATACAGCATTATTGCAACATATTCTCCTAAGCTGAAAATAATAAGCATTTTCTTTCCTTAAAACATCTGTGGGAAATAATTTTAAAGAATTATATACAGAAATTCAGTGTATAAGGGAAGTGGGAAAAGTTTAAAATTATAAAACTATTACAAATGTTAACATGTTGCTTTGCCATAAAATTTCCATCTGATTTTTTTTTTTTCCAGTAAACATGGATTGTTATGGTTTGCATAATAGTTCTCCAAGCTCTATTTAGAACAGAACCTCAGAAATAATAGTATGGGGGGAAAAGAAAAGGTTAGAAAAAGAGAAATACTCAAAATGAAAACCTTTAAATGGTGATTTATCTTGAACAATATGTGGCTTCAATTGCCAGTTTTCTAAATGTTCACTTAAATGTCGCCTTCCCTCCTACCTATTCCTCCTCCTGTAGAGAAATATTAATCAAATGTATATCTGTTGCAGATACGTTACCATCTCTATCTATAACAGAATGGTAATTTTAACCTCTCTCAAATATTATATATTAGGGAAATGGGGACCTGAATTAGAATGATATTTGTTATAGTAAGAATTTTAACCTGACATGAAAATCAAATTTTAAAAATAATACTAAAACCTTGAACAAATTATATTTATATTTCCCAAATGATTCAAAGTATTCTTCTTGGGCCAATCAACATGCTAAGAAACTCCAGTAATTTCTTGGTATGGCAAGACAAATCCTGATTATGTGTCATGTAAAAGAAATAATTATCACTCACAAAATAATGTTACATAGAATTATTGATGTTCAAAATCCATGCAATAATCTCAGATAATTATAAGATAAACCAAAAAAAGTCTTGAGACTCATCAGGGCTTCATCATTGCTTCATGTACATGGAGCTGGCCAGTGAAAGAAAAGAACTGAATCAGACATTTCTCTGAGTTCATCAAACGTACAAGAAGCAACAATATATCTGAGTTAATGGACAGAAATATTTGATAGGCTATTTTACAGTCTGAAAATAACAATTAACAATACTAATGTGTGTTATTTAAGTCATTTGGAGTGAGGACCACTAAAATGTAATCACTTATGTTAATCTTGCCAGTCAGCAGTATTAATTAAAAATGAACAAATATGTTACAATGCTTCAAAAGTCTGTTGGACTGAATTGATATTTCTAAAGACATCATACAAAAATAAGCACTTTCAGTCAATGTAGACTATATAGGGGAAATATAAGGAATGGATGTGCAACCATTATCAAATCTCTGATGTTGCATGAAGGGCTCCAGAGGCCTTAAGGGACTTCTAATTTCTCTGCCTTATTACTCTCATACAGTTAATATGGAAATTTTGCTATATGTTTGTAGCCAGATTTTTAATAAATTATCCCTGAGAAAATGGGACTTAGAACAACAATCAAAAATAACCAACAATAATGCTCAAATTTTCTCAAAAAAAAAAAAGTCATTTAAACAGGTCAAATAAAGTATAAAAGACCATTATAGTTTATGGGAACTGTATGAACAACTCTCATCTAAAGAGACCTGTAGAACATGAAAAAAAAAAAAAAATACCCTAAGATTTGGCCGGGGAAGGAATCTGAGCAGATGGCAGTAATAACTGTTCTCTATCACCAAGCTTTTCTTGAGTTTCTTCTTGATTACAAAAGATAGAATGAATTTTATCTAGTGGAAGGTGAAGAAAGGCCTGTTTTTTACATGATATAAGAAACAAGTTCTTATGTGAAGACTGAGTTAGCACCCTGGATACCTTAGAATCATCCAGAGTCAGGATAAGCAAAAGTCCTTTGTTAGGTTCTTACTAAGTGCTAATGAGATAATGAGATATTAGGTTTTTACTAAGTGCTAAGTCGGTACTTAACAATTATCTAGTTCTGCATTTACTGGGAGTTTTACTTGTGAATTCCGGGGGAGGAGCTTGCAAGCTTAGGAGGAGCAAGTTCATTGGTTGAAGTAATTTTTCCCAGAAGCCCTTGCATTAGCCCAGGCCCATTCTCTGGGAGGATAAAAGAGGGCGGCATTCCAGAGAGTCTCTGCTCTAGGCCAGTCTTGAGGTGGCTCTCTGGAGGAAGAAGTCTCTCCTCTAGACCAGAGAGCTATCAGCAGTCTCTGGAGACAACAGCAAATTGCATATTGGCGCCCAACGTGGAGCAAGGACTATTACTTATCATGACAAGGACTTATTCTGAGCCCTTCAGAGGAGCTAGACTGCACCATAGCAATTTGGCGCCCGAACAATATTTTGAGATGTGCACCTGAGGAACAAATGTTAGAAGCATGTCTACAAAAGACCATGGAAACACTAAAATACTACAAACTGTATATAGCTAAAGAAAAATTCAAAGACATGCATCTTTTCAATATTTAGGATATAAAATATATCCTAAGACACTCACAGTAAAAAGCTTTCTTTAAGAATAGAGGAGTTGAACACCTTAAATGATTTCCAAAAATTAATAGGAGATATCCAATAGATGCGTCCAGTGTTAGGCTTAACTACCAATCAAATGCAACCTCTATATGACATTTTAAGGGGAGACAGTGCTTTAAATTCACCACACCAGCTTACAAAAGAAGCACAAGAAGCTTTGAGAGAAGTTGAACTGGCTTTATCCAATGTGGTTGAAAGAGTCACTCAAAAACCCTTGGAAATATCAGTTTTTGCTACAAAAGAGGCACCCACAGCAGTCCTTCATCAAGGAGACAGTGTGATTGAGTGGATGAACCTCCCAGAACAACCAGAACAAAGCCTTACTCCTTACCCAGTGCTTGTGGCTAGAGACTTATTAAAGGCTATTAAGAGAGTAATACAATTATCTGGAATAAGTCCTGAAAAAATATACACATTCTATACTAACGCACAAATTAATGTATGCTGTGAGACCATCGCAGAATGGCAAATTTTATTGGCCACAGCTCCAAATTTTGCACATGGATCTCCATTAAAGATAACCCGGCTACTACATAATTTGTGATGCATTTTTGAAGAAAAGGTTTCTAAGGTTCCTCTTAAAGGACCAACAATCTTTACAGACACCTTCAAAGAAAATATTTGTGCTGTATACTCTCATGATTTAACTATAAAGAGAGTAGTAGGACTCCTTTTCAGTCCACTCAACAGAATGAATTATTTGCTATCATGTTAGCTCTTACTTATTACCCAGGAGACCTAAATATAATTACTGATTCAGCCTATTCAGTAGGTGTATTACAAAGAATTGCCACAGCCCAAATAAAATTTGCAGCCTCTAATATTTATCAGCTCTTTAAGGAACTTCAAGAGCAAGTGAGAAAATATCCAGGCAAGATTTATATCTTGCATGTCCACTCACATAGTGGACTACCAGGTCCTATTTTTGATGGAAATTCAAAGGCAGATAGCCTTCTAACCATGTTAGCCAGTAGTCCTTTATTTCAGGAAGCACAAGAATCTCATTCTAAATATCACCAGGCTGCTTGATCTCTACGTTTACAATTTGGAATAACAAGAGAGGAAGCTAGGAGCATAATTAAAAGCTGTACAGCTTGTCTTCCTTTCCATGCTCCTACATTCCCTCCAGGGAAGAATCCTCGTGGTTTGAGACCCAGTGAAATCTGGCAAATGGATGTGACCCACCCACTATAAATCTTTTGGTCATCTGTCTTTCATCCACGTGTTAGTAGATACCTTTCAGGATTCACTTTTGCAGTGCCAACAGCAAAATAGACAGCCTGAGTGGTCACTGAATTCCTTATCCAAGCGTTTGCAATTATGGGTGTGCCACAAGAAATAAAAATAGATTATGGACCTGCATATAGTTCTAAACATTTTGAGCACTTCTGTGTGCAGTATAAGATATTACATACTACTGGAATACCTTTTAATCCACAAGGTCAGGCAATAGTAGACAGAAGAAACAGAGACATTAAGACACTCCTCCAAAAACAAAAGAAAGGGGGAGCCACAGGTAGCCCTAGGGAACTTCTAAATTTAGTTCTCTATACCATTAATTTTCTAATTTTTGACAAAGATGCACTGGCTCCAGCAGACAGGTTTTATAACCCACCAGAAGGGCAGTGTCCAGTGCGAGCAGCTCCACTGTCCTTAGATAATTGTCAGGTGATGTGGAGAGACCCAGAAAGTGGTGAATGAAGGGACCAGATAGGTTAACTGCTTGGGGGAGAGGGTTTGCTTGTATTTCTTCAGCAGGAGAAGGAATCAGATGGGTGACAATGAGTCATATTTGCCTTGCCCATCAGAGAGAGACAACAAAGAGAAAGACCTCAAAACAAAGGATAAAATCTAAGAAACATCTGACACTGAAAGAGCATGGCTAATAAGAAGACTGTTAAAGAACTTTAAAACCAGCAGAGATCATTGGATTTCCTAACACAATATGAGACTAATGGACAATGGACTTATGGACATGTATAAATTCTCAGTTTATGATTATTTGATCATGTTATTCGTTACATACTTCTAGCATGTATTACATTACTATGTTACTATGTATTTATGTAATCTATGTAATTATGTGTAATGCCTCCCATATTGATGGATTTATGTTTCAAGGTCATGACCACCCTATGTTCTAAATCAAAAGAAAGGGGGAGATGTTAGGTTCTTACTAAGTGCTAATGAGATAATGAGATATTAGGTTTTTACTCAGTGCTAAGTCGGTACATAACAATTCTCTAGTCCAGCCTTTACTGGTAGTTTTACTTGTGAATTCCTGGGGAGGAGCTTGCATGCTTAGGAGGAGCAAGTTCATTGGTTGAAGTAATTTTTCCCATGCCCATTCTCTGGGAGGATAAAAGAGGGCGGCACTCCAGAGATAGAGAGTCTTGTCTGGGCCAGACTTAAGGCGGCTCTGGAGGAAGAAGAAGCCCTTTACATTCTTAGCTATTAAAGCTATTCAAAAAATGAATCAAATAAGAGTAACTAGGTGGCACAGTGACTAGAGCACCAGCCCTGAAGTCAGGAGGACCTGCGTTTATCAGTTTATCAGAACAATATGTTCAATTATGGTTTGGACTGCATGAAGGATTAGTAGTATTGATGGGTGTGTGTGTGTGTGTGTGTGTGTGTGTGTGTGTGTGTGTGTGTATGTGTGTGTTTTGTTTCTGTGATGGGTCCTGTTGGAATGCTGTTGAAGTCAATGAATGCCTCCTCAAAATATTGCTTTTTTAATATTTGAAGGAAATGTCAAATTTCCATTAGAAGACATTGAAAATAAATATGCAAATTGATTCCTGTCCAATTTCATTGAGTCCCTGGTATCTATTTTCAGGTTTGCTGCTTTACTCAATAAAAGATTACATTTACCAACAAAATAACCAACAAGTCTAGATATTTCTGGGGAGGCTCCTCATTAGGATTGTCCATTGACCCATGACATTACTTTTTGACCACAGCAAGTCTTAGATCTACTCAACTGAAAGGTGGATATGAGTTGTTTAATTAGAATGAGTGCCCATGATAATGAAATCAGGTAAGCCTTCAAATCATTCAATCATAAAATGGAAATAATAGTAACCATACCTCAGAGGATTGTTCTGAAAAAATCACATGAGGCAGTGCATGTTGTATTTTGTAAAGCTCAAACACTATAGAAATAAGCAATTAGTATTGGGATTATAAATGGAAGACATATTCCTTTGATTTTTACATACATTTCACACGTCTTATCTTAAAGAATTTTAGACAGTAATAACAGTTTTACATTTTGAATAAGTATACATGTGTTGGGATCTGCTTTGGTGGAAGATTTGCTTTGAAAAGACCATAGATCCCTCTAGTCAAGCAAAATAAATTGACTATTAAAAATTTTAATTAAAGCTTGTCTAACAAAGCTAACTAAATTTTGGAGTGCAGATCCTAACCCTGCCAAGTTTTATTTTTATTTTTTTATGATGTTCACAACCTTCAAATTGCAATTCATGGAACTGTTTAGCATAATATAGACATTTAATAAACATATACTACTTAGACTGGAATTGTTTTTCCAATCACTGAAAGGCATTCCCTGATGTCTCTACCCAAGCTAGCATACCTGATTAAGATGAAAAAGGTGATGGTCCATGCTCTTTATATGATACATTTTTTTCCTCTTTTTAATTTCCTCTACAACTCTCCAGTGGAGTCAAAAAAGTCAAGGGGATCCATTGCAGCACTTGCAGTCCTCAAAAATATTTATTTTTTCTATCCATATTCATTAATGAAATTACGCACACACACATATACATATACATATATCTCAAGTTATGAGATTGTGAAGTGGGGCATCATTGGAAAGAATTCTTTCATGGTAATCTCATTGATACTTTCAAATTATAAAAAAGATTAGAGAATAATTATTTAATATTAGCACTCAGCAAAACAAAATTAATATCCCCAAATGTTTTTCAGGCCTCAGTGATTTGGAAAATTTAGAAAAGATTATATATTAATTAAATTATAATGAAAGTTTTCAGGAAATATGGTCCTATTCTTTGAAAACTATGATATTAAGCAAGGTTAATGGTATTAACAATCTGTTTCATTAGTTAAATATTTGTGTGTACTCTAAGCACTATCAATATTTTACATTACTCTAGGACATTTGGACTGGTTGTTTCACTGTTTTTCACTAGAGCATCTCATTGTAATCTTTCAAAAACAAAATAATATAGTCAAAATACTTACAATATTAATGTGACCAGGACAAATAAAAATAGTTCTATAACTCTTTAAATGACAAGGTACAGGAAATATTGTCTTTGTCAGATGAGGGTATAAGATTTCGTATAAGAAGATTATGTGCATTTTCAAGCAGAATTTAGGTCTATTAGGTCAGATTTATATTGCAATGATCAATTTTACTTCATTAAAGCATTAGATTCAAGTTACAAAATGCTACAGTAAAGTCACATTAAATTTTTCTAAAATGTATTTATCATTCTGGTATTTGTTATGTTATTATAACATGTGTGTCAATCTCATTATTAATGTGGACCACCCTGGAAAGTATACTACTAAAGTAAGTGAATTTATCCAAAGCATTCAAAATTTCACCATTTACCAGTGGCTTATGGACTTCAGTCTGCAATAAAAATCACCTGAGAGGCCAAAATAAAAAGATCCTATTTAATTATAGTAAGATAGTAGAACTCTGGGTTGCTCAAGATGGGACCTATGGCAAATTGCTGCTTGAATGTTAAAGATAGGGTACCTTTCTGGATTATAGTAGGCCACAATTAGAACAAGCAGCAGAGAATAGATCCTGCAATTGCTAGCTTAGTGTTTTGGAAGCTCCAAATGAAAGGAGAAGACAGGTGTTAAACTATCAAACTGAAACTCTATAGAACTATTGTGCTGTCTTCATTGTTGTATGCCTATGAAACCTTGACAGTACACTAATGCCATGCCAAGAAATGCAATTGCTTCCATTTGAATTGTTTTAGGAATATTCTGAAGATCACCTAGCAGAATATGATACTAGATCCTGAAGTTCTTTCTCGAGCTAAGTTTCTAAATATCCAAACTCTATTACAGAGAGCACAACTCTATTGGGTTGGCCACATGGTTCAAATGCCAAACTTATTCTTGTCCAAAAAATTAACTTACAGAAAATTCATACACACAAGCTCTTACAAGATGACCAGAAAAAGCAATACAAGGAAATTCTCAAAGTACCTGTTAAGAATTTTAGAATATATTGTATGATATGGGAGACACTGGCAAAGCACTACCCAGTATGATTACCCTCATCAGAGAAGGTGCTATGCTGTATAAGCAAAGAAGAATGGAATTAGTCCAAAAGGAAATGTGAAATATGAAAAATTAGGGAAGCTCCCCTAAATGGTCATATGGATTATTTGTTTCTGACCTGTGACAAAGCATTCTGAGCTCATATTGGTCTGATCAGCCACAGTAGAGCACATTCTAACTTGATTTTAACATAATGATGTCATTTTGGTTGTCTTCAAAAAGAAAGACAACATGAATGGTATTGTAGGATAACTTGTCACCCAGAACAATTTCATATTTATATTATATAATATATACATATATAATATATATTACTAATATTTGTATTATATAATATTGTAGGATAACTTTTCACCAAGAACAATTTAATATTTATATTAATATAATAAATAATATACTATTAATATTTATATTATATAATAAATATATTATAATTTTTATTTTGTATAATTGATGTCTTCCCCTTTTCCTATTTTCTACAGCAATGCTTACTTAAATTTAGTATTGATTTAGTAAATTTAGTCTGATCCTAAGGTATTGATTTATTTGCTATTGTAAAATGGATCATATCTTCTTTCAGAAGTCAATTGTGAAGCTTATTGGTAAAACAACCACACCTACAATTTCTCCAAGTAGCAGCCACCCTTCTTTTTCATTCTACCCCTTCTCTATATTATGTAAATTATCAAATTGCCTCCATTTGAGCCAGGGCATCACAGTGAGAATTAAACAATTTCCTGTGAACCCATAGTATGTCACTAAGGAAATCCCTTTGTCCTTCCCCAACTTTCTCAGGTGTAGTAATCCTTCACCATCTCCAATTATTATCTAGCTGTATAGACTCAACTTTTAAAGGGCTGTTTCTGTGTTCTAGATAAAGAAAGAGTGATGAACTCTGCTACTTTTCTCCTTTTCTTCCCTCTCCCCTAAAAAAAATAATTTTTGGTGAGAATAAGTAAATTATAAAGCATAAAGCATAAGAATTAAATGGTTCTTTATCTGCAGAGTAGTTCCCATTATGTGACTTTAACCCCTATCATATATCTTTCAATTATTCCTACTTCTCTTAAAAACACCACCATCATTTGTAGTCATCCAGCTTCAAAATCTCAATGCTGTAGTATAGTTTTTAATCTTTTGTCTCACATGATGAAAAGATTTTAGAAATAACTGACCTATAGCATTGCTAGAGACAGAGTTGCTAGGCCACAAGGCAGGAATCGATTGAAATTTAGGTAGTAATAGTTTCCCATTATCAGGAACTCTGGATATGCCTAATGCCATAGCATATGTGGTTTAGTCAACATTTCTTTGATTACAAAGTGGGATTTGCAAAGGGATTAATAATATATGGAAATATACTTCACAGATCTTGTTCTGCATATTCAATTAGTTTACATCATTTTAAGAACATATAACAATACCTGTTACACATAATTGAAAAAAAATATACTTTGCAAAGTGCTTTGTAATATTTGGTAAGTTGGCAATGGATAAAATGGACCCGTGAAATAAATAAATGATCATATAAAGGGAATCTCATCTATATACTGAAGAATATCCAGAGATCTGTGGGTTTTTCATGGTCTCATTACATGTTCATCTATGTTTTTTATCTTGTGATTATATTTCTGATATAGTCATTATCAGCACACATTATATTATAATCCAGAACCCTAACTTTGTACTTTTTGAGCCCACATTTAATATTTAAGTTGCAATTTGCTATAGGTCCCATCTTGAGCTATCCCATCTTGAGCTATATAGATTTTTTCAAGCTTGCTATAGTTAAATAGGGTAACTTTATTTTGACCTCTCAGATCATCTTTATTGCAGATTGAAGGTCTCTAGAACTGCTATTATTTTCCACCCTATTTTACCTAAGACTTATAAACTGAGGAACTAAATTATAACATTTGAGAAAATTAGCTCTTAACTACTAAAGCTTTATTTGAGGTCTCCAAGTACTGTAGAAAAGGTAAAAAATATTCCTATTTAAGAAAAAAAGTATATTAATCAATCACAGTGTGAATAAAAGGCAGATTGAAAGAATGTTATTTAAGTATTTTGATTATACTATTTCACATATTCCTTACAATTAAAACTAGTGAATTGATAACTTTGACCAATTATCAAAGAGTTAGATTTGTTCAGATAAATTACTCATACAATATGGAGAGGATCTAGAACTACCCAAATCAAGACCAACATTCAAGTCTAATTGATAGTCGTAGAAAATGGGAGGTAATATGGGAGTATGGGACATAATATCCCAAAGAGGTATCATAAGAGAGGGAATAAGTCTATTGGTTCACTTTTTTGGATCCTTGTGAAAGGACAATTAATGCTAACAGAGTCTGTGTTTCTTATTGTCCAAGCTAACTAAAATATTCTGAAGTTAGCCTTAATAAATAAAGCAAAACAAGTAGGTATTTGTCTTCTTAAAGAGGTGTACACGTATAGAATTGGTGCACTCAAAGAGTGCTGGATGTGCAGACAAATGGAAACTTTATTCCCTGGAATCCTTTCAGTAAATCTTATAAGAAGCTAGATGACACTGAAATGAATAAGGCAATTAATGTAGGAAGAACTGAGTTCAAAACTGATCTTAGATACTCTCTGCCTCAATTTTCACTTCTTTAAAATGAGGATAATACTAAAATATCTTCCCAGGTTTATTATGAGGATCAAATAAGATAATAAATGTATAACCTTTAGCACAGTGCTTGAAACATAGTTGTTTTACAAATGTTATTAATGATGATGATGTAAATTTCTGATCCTTGATGATATTGATTACTCAACATTTTGAATCTGGTAATTATGTATTTTTTTTTCTCCCCTTGAATTTCAAACAAACTGGCTATTATGTCTGCTTCATTTTCACTATCTGCTGGATCAGCAGTAGATAAAATCTCAGATCATGGCTTGTCTCTGATATATTCCATTCCATAATTTTTGCTCCTCATTGCCTGGTGATATTTCCCATTTGTCTTTTGGATTAAATCCTGGCTAAACTGGCATGACTTAATTAGTCAATACTGGACTATATTCTTTCCTGCCTGAAGTGGATCTGGCTTGCCAAGACTATTTGGACACACATTGTTCCCTCTTTATGCTTGAAATAGCTACTACATAAAGAAAACACATTCAAATCCATGTACAAGAAAGAAAGAAAGAAAGAAAGAAAGAAAGAAAGAAAGAAAGGAAGGAAGGAAGGAAGGAAGGAAGGAAGGAAGGAAGGAAGGAAGGAAGGAAGGAAGGAAGGAAGGAAGGAAGGAAGGAAGGAAGGAAGGAAGGAAGAAAAAAATGGAAGGAAGGAAGGAAGAAAGAAAGAAAGAGAGGGGGGAAGGAAGGAAGGAAGAAAGAAAGAAAGAGAGGGGGAAGGAGGGAGAGAAAGACAGAGGGAGGGAGGGAGGAATGAAGGAAGGAAGAAAGTGAGGGAGGAAGAAAGGGAGGGAGGAAAAGGAAGCCAAAGGGAAGACAGGACACATATTCTTCGACTTCTGACAGATGCTACCATACTGTATAGGGACATTACAATGTACTTTGGTAGCATCAAGGTGGTTTCCAACTGATAACTGTAGCGTGCTGTTGTCTCCAGACACTGCCAATTGCTCTCTGGGAAGAGATCTGCTGTGTCAACTCAAATCTCTCAGACAGATTCTTCTTCCTGTAGAGAACTGTTGTCTCCAGACAGTAGCTGTTAACTTGTCCAGAGAAGTGACTTCTCTTCCTGCAGAGAGCCCAGTCAAGCCTGATGTAGTGCAGAGTCTTCTCTTCTTCCTGGAGTGCTGTCCTCTTTTATCCTCCCAGAAAATGGGCATGGGATAATGCAAGGTCTTCTGGGAAGAAGTACTCCAACCAATGAGCTTGCTTCTCCTAGAATCTGAGCCAGAGAACTGTCAAGTCAACCTGAGTGCTCACCTTGTAATTGTCCAGACAACCTGAATTCTCACCTTGTCATTGTCCAGACAACCTGAGTTCTCACCTAGTAATGCTAACATCTCCCCCTTTCTTTTGATTTAGAACATAGGATAGTCATGACCTTGAAACATAAATCCATCAATATGAGAGGTATTACACATAATTACATAAATTACATAAGCACATAGTAACATAATACATGCTAGAAGTATATAACAAATAACATGATCAAATAATCATAAATTGAGAATTTATAAATGTCCATAAGTCCATTGTCCATTAGTCTCATCTTGTGTTAGGAAATCCAATGATTCCTGTGGGTTTTTAAAGTTCTTTAACAGTCTTCTTATTAGCCATGCTCTTTCACTGCCAGATGTTTCATACATTTTCTCCTTTATTTTTGAGGTCTTTCTCTTTTGTTGTCTCTCTCTGATGGACAAGGTGAATATAACTCATTGTCACCCATCTGATTCCTTCTCCTGCTGAAGAAATACAAGCAAACCCTCTCCCCCAGGCAGTTAACCTATCTGGTCCCTTCCATTCACCACTTTCTGGGTCTCTCCACATCACCTGACAATTATCTAAGGACAGTGGAGCTGCTCGCACTGGACACTGCCCTTCTGGTGGGTTATAAAACCTGTCTGCTGGAGCCAGTGCATCTTTGTCAAAAATTAGAAAATTAATGGTATAGAGAACTAAATTTAGAAGTTCCCTAGGGCTACCTGTGGCTCCCCCTTTCTTTTGTTTTTGGAGGAGTGTCTTAATATCTCTGTTTCTTCTCTCTACTGTTGCCTGCCCTTGAGGATTAAAGGGTATGCCAATGCTATGTAAAATCTTATATTGTGCACAAAAGTGTGTAAAATGTTTGGACGTATATGCAGGTCCATTGTCTGTTTTTACTGCTTGTGGCACACCCATAATTGCAAATGCTTCGATAAGGCATTCAGTGACCACTCGGGCTGTCTCTTTTGCTGCTGGCATTGCAAATGTGAATCCTGAAAAGGTGTCTACCATGACATGGATAAAAGGTAGACGACCAAAAGATTTATAATGGGTCACATCCATTTGCCAGATTTCATTGGGTCTCAAACCACAAGGATTCTTCCCTGGAGGGAGTGTAGGAGCATGGAAAGGAAGACAAGCTGTACAGCTTTTTACTATGCTCCTAGCTTCCTCTCTTGTGATTCCAAATTGTAAACGTAAAGCTTGAGCAGCCTGATGATATTTTGAATGAGATTCTTGTGCTTCCTGAAATAAAGGACTACTGGCTAACATGGTTAGAAGGCTATCTGCCTTTGAATTTCCATCAAAAATAGGACCTGGTAGTCCACTATGTGAGTGGACATGCAAGATATAAATCTTGCCTGAATGTTTTCTCACTTTCTCTTGAAGTTCCTTAAAGAGCTGATAAATATTAGAGGATGCAAATTTTATTTGGGCTGTGGCAATTCTTTGTACTACACCTACTGAATAGGCTGAATCAGTAATTATATTTAGGTCTCCTGGATAATAAGTAAGAGCTAGCATGATAGCAAATAATTCATTCTGTTGAGTGGACTGAAAAGGAGTCCTGAGTACTCTCTTTATGATTAAATCATGAGAGTATACAGCACAAATATTTTCTTTGGAGGCATATGTAAAGATCATTGGTCCTTTAAGAGGAACCTTAGAAACCTTTTCTTCAAAAATGCATCACAAATTATGTAGTAGCCGGGTTATCTTTAATGGAGATCCATGTGCAAAATTCGGAGCTGTGGCCAATAAAATTTGCCATTCTGCGATGGTCTCACAGCATACATTAATTTGTGTGTTAGTATAGAATGTGTATAGTTTTTCAGGACTTATTCCAGATAATTGTATTATTCTTTTAATAGCTTTTAATAAAATCCTAGCCACAAGCACTGGGTAAGGAGTAAGGCTTTGTTCTGGTTGTGCTGGAAGGTTCACCCACTCAATCACACTGTCTTCTTGATGAAGGACTGTTGTGGGTGCCTCTTTTGTAGCAAAAAACTGATATTTTTAAGGGTTTTTGAGTGACTCTTTCAACCACATTGGATAAAGCCAGTTCAACTTTTCTCAAAGCCTCTTGTGCTTCTTTTGTAAGGTGGCGTGGTGAATTTAAAGCACTGTCTCCTCTTAAAATGTCATATAGAGGTTGTAGTTGATTGGTAGTTAAGCCTAACACTGGACGCATCTATTGGATATCTCCTATTAATTTTTGAAAGTCATTTAAGGTGTTCAACTTCTCTGTTCTTAAATAAAGCTTTTGTACTGTGAGTGTCTTAGGATATACTTTATATCCTAAATATTGAAAAGATGCATGTCTTTGAATTTTTTCTTTACCTATATGCAGTTTGTAGTACTTTAGTGTTTCCATGGTCTTTTGTAGACATGCTTCTAACATTTGTTCCTCAAGTTTCTCAGGTGTACATCCCAAAATATCATCCATATAATGTAACAATATTACTTTTGGAAATGCTTTTCTTACTGGAGCAAGAGCAGCAACAACATACATTTGGCACATAGTAGGGCTGTTTTTCATTCCCTGTGACAAAACTGTCCATTCATATCTTTTATAAGGCTCAGCCAAATTAACACTAGGCACTGAAAAAGCAAATCTTTTCATATCCTCCTTATGTAGAGGGATAGAATAGAAACAATCCTTAATGTCTATAACCCATAGAGGCCATTCTCTTGGCAACTGAGTAAGAGATGGAAGTCCAGGCTGAAGAGTTCCCATAGTTTCCATCTGTTCATTTACTCTTCTTAGATCAGTTAATATCCTCCATTTCCCAGATTTCTTTTTCACCACAAATACTGGGGAATTCCAAGGATTTAGAGAAGGCTGCAAGTGTCCTTGGTCAAGTTGTTCATTCACTATGTCTAATAAGGCCTGAATTTTATCACTTCTTAAGGGCCACCATTCTGCCCACACTCGTGAATCAGTCTTCCACTGAATAGGAACCGGTGAAAGTGCAGGTAGGCCTTCAACAGCAGCCCTGCCTAAAAAGCCAAAGTGCTTATTTGTAATCCTATTTGCTGTAAAATTTCTCTTCCCTACAGATTGATGGGGATTTTTTTTCAACCACAAAAGAAGTAAAAACTCCTGTTTCTCCTTCAAATATCCATCTCAAAGGCCTAGCACTAACTTCTGCTGCTATTGATCCTCCCACCCCAGACATGCAGGTGTCTGCTTTAATCTTTGGCCAGTGACAGGGCCAATTGGCACCTCTAATAACTGTACAATCTGCACCCGTGTCTACCAATCCTTCAAATGGTATGCCATTTATATAGATGGTGAGCATAGGTCGGTCAGCTATCACAGCTGCTGTCCAATATATTCCTGGATTTTGTTCATTGGAGTCAGAATCTAGGCAACTATCACTCGGTTGCTTATTAGGGGTACGTAACAATAAGCCTGATGCTACTACTTCTCCTGGTTGATAAATCACATGTTGTCTGTCTGCCTGTGTTAATGACTGGGATATTAGATACATGTTCATCAGTGTATGGATGGACACAGTTTTGTAGGCACTCTCAGAAGGTGAAATGGTCAAGCCTACTGTGCCTGGAGGCAAAGAATCCATAGGCTCAACAGGAACAGATTTCACTTCTCTAGGGAGTATCTCAGTAGTCTCTACTGCACACAACTCTATTTTTCCTAATTTCAATCCCTTTCTTCCATCTGATTGCCTTTTGGCTGATTGATCATGTCTTAAAATTCTCTGGATGTAACCTCGGCTGCCATCATACCCCACTTGGGGGGCTGAAGCTGGGCCCCACCTGTCATTTCCCTGGGTCAATCTGCATTCTGAGGCCCAGTGGAGGCCCTTGTGACATTTTGGACATGGAGTTTTAGGTCTTCTCTCACCCTGTCTTCTCACTGTATCTCCATATCTACACTAAGCTCTTAGATGCCCAATTTTTCCACATTGAAAACATCTCCGAGTTTCTCTAGAAGGCCCTTGCCAGGAGGGACCCTGTCTTTCCACGTTCATCATCATCCAGGCGTAAAAAGCATTTGTTCCCACTGTAGCACAGCATCTTATGATCTCCTCTAAAGGAGCATCTTTGTCTAATCCCATATAATTCTTTTGCAAATTTCATTGGCATTTTCCTTAGCCAGATGTCTGGTCATTATTTCTGTAGCTGCATTTCTCCAATAGTTCTTTTGACAGCAGTTTGCAAACATCCCACAAAATCCACAAAAGGTTCATTGGGACCTTACTGTATTTTAGTGAAATCCTCTATGTGATCTTTCTGTCCAGGGAGGACACCCCAAACTTTTATTGCAGCCTTAGCAATTTGTTCATATATTGTCATGGTATAATTAATCTGTTCTGAATTCTCTCCATACCGACCTTCACCAGCCAAGTGCTCAAAAGTGAATTGTGTGTTAACTCCTGTTTCTATATTGAATCTAACTTGGATCTTACATAATTCATGAAACTCCACAAGCCATAACAAATTTTCTCCAGGTTCCAGGCATGTCCTTGCTATGGATTTCCAATGATTCGGGGTTAGGACTTCATAAGACAAACCATCTAGTAACATTTTAACATAAGCTGATGTAGCCCCATAAAGGGTACAACCTTTTTTCAAATCTTTAATTTTATTCAAATCTAAAGGTGCATATTTTCTCCTTTTATGGCCTACAGAATCAATCTCTTCAATCACAGGATATGCATGTATAAAATCACTTATATCCTGTCCTTCTCTCTTAGCTTTAACCAATGCTTTTTCTAATCCTGTCATAGGCTTAGGCTGCTTCACAAGCAATTCTGTTTGTGTTTCTGTCTGCCTCTTCCCCTCCTTCTTCTTCCTCCACCTCTGAAGGTGGGGTTGATGTGGGCCTGTCAATAATCTGCTATCTAGGCAGGGTTGAAGCTTCTTCAAGAGAATCATACCCTAATTCCTCATTTAAATCCTCTTGCTCTTGGGCAAGATCTTGATCTTTCCTTTTTTCCTCACACTTCCTCCTCTGTTCATTTTTAAAACTTTTCCTTCTCCTACAACTTGCTTGATAGTTTAAGGCTAATTGAACTATGTTGTAGATATAAAATACTTCTGCAGAAATTGAACGAGGCCCATTTTTTGCATGAAATTCTTTCATTTCAAATCCTACTAGCTTTCAGTTATCTACATCTATCTTTTCTTCCTCTAAGAACCAAGGGGATGTGCGTCTTAATGCAGCCAAGAGTTTAGCAATCTGTACCCAGGATACAAGTAAACTCTGCTCCTCAATTATCTTGATTATACTCTCTATAGTACCACTCCTGAATGGGGGTGGAGCTGAGGCTGCCTCTGGGGCTGGGGTTGAGTCGGCTGATCTCAAGGGATTGTATTTAGCTAACATCTGCCCCATTTCAGCTATAAGAGATTGCTGGTTTAGCCCTGAACAAGTTAAGTTCCTGATTTATCTATTAGCATGCTCACTTAATCTTTAACAAAGTTTCCTAGTTACTCACGGTTCTGGGTCAGAGAGACTGAAATCTGGATCTGAGACTTTTCCACTGGAATCAGGATTATGTCCGTCCCTGTTGAGGTGCCAAATTGCTATGGTCCAGTCTAGCTCCTCTTGTCAGGATAAGCAAAAGTCCTTGCGCCATGTGTGGACTCCAATTGTAGTGTGCTGTTGTCTCCAGACACTGCCAATTGCTCTCTGGGAAGAGATCTGCTGTGTCAACTCAAATCTCTCAGACAGATTCTTCTTCCTGTAGAGAACCGTTGTCTCCAGACAGTTGCTGTTAATTCTTGTCCAGAGAAGTGACTTCCCTTCCTGCAGAGAGCCCTGTCAAGCCTGATGTAGTGCAGAGTCTTCTCTTCTTCCTGGAGTGCTGTCCTCTTTTATCCTCCCAGAGAATGAGCGTGGGATAATGCAAGGGCTTCTGGGAAGAAGTACTCCAACCAATGAGCTTGCTCCTTTTAGAATCTGAGCAAGAGAACTGTCAAGTCAACCTGAGTTCTCACATTGTAATTGTCCAGACAACCTGAGTTCTCACCTAGTAATACTAACAGATATCCTTGAGGTGCAAGGATTCTTTTAGTTTTGTCTTTGTATGAAAAATGTATAGTGAAATGTTAATGAAATTTAAAACTTGACATTTTAAAGTTATGACATATTAGACAGATAGATACCAACAAAAATCAGTTCTAATAAGTTTTTGAAAGACCTTTGAGCATCATAGGTTACACTTTTAGATTTTTTGTCTTAGTGATACCTTATAGATTTTCCACTATGAAGATCACATACCTATTTTATGCAACTTTATGCAACTTTATGACAAGCTGACAGACATATTTTATAATATGCAGGAAATTGTGGATTTCTGTGAACAATATGATTAAAAGTAAAAAAGACTCCACTTCTATAGGTCTCAAAATCATAATAGGAACTTGAGTTTTGATAAAATTAGAGAGTCAAGAGGAATCTCAGTTATCAATGCTATTCCTATATTCTCTGAATATTTCCTATAAACATTCTTTGGAATATTATTTCTAGCTAGAAATGTTTATGTTGAATATATACTGCACTAAATCACAGTGAAGAAAATAAACAACTTTTGAAAATTTTTTTTGAAATAAAAAGGAATAAAAGTCATAGGGTAGAGATTTCTTTTTTTTTTCTTTTTTTATTTTATTTATAATTTTTGACAGTATATATGCATGAGTAATTTTTTATAACATTATCCCTTATATTAATTTTTCCAAATTATCCCCTTCCTCCCTCTACACCCTCACCTTGATGACAGGCAATCCCATACATTTTACATGTGTTACAATATAACCTAGATATAATATATGTGTGTAAATACCATTTTCTTGTTGCACATTAAGTATTAGATTCCGAAGGTATAAGTAATCTGGTTAGATAGACAGTAGTGCTAAAAATTTACATTCACTTCCCAGTGTTCCTTGTCTGGGTGTAGTTGTTTCTGTCCAACACTGATCAACTGGAAGTGAGTTGGATCTTCTTTATGGTGAAGATATCCACTTCCATCAGAATACATCTTCATACAACATTGAAGTGTACAGCGATCTTCTGCTTCTGCTCATTTCACTCAGCATCAGTTCAAGTAAGTCTCTCCAAGCCTCTCTGTATTCCTCCTGCTGGTCATTTCTTACAGAGCAATAATATTCCATAACATTCATATACCATAATTTACTCAACCATTCTCCAATTGATGGACATCCATTCATCTTCCAGTTTCTAGCCACTATGAACAGAGCTGCCACAAATATTTGGGCACATACAGGTCCCTTTCTCCTCCTCAGTATTTCTTTGGGATATAAGCCCAATACCAGCAATGCTGGATCAAAGGATATGCACAGTTTGATACTTTTTGGGCATAGTTCCAAATTGTTCTCCAGAATGGCTGGATTCTTTCACAATTCCACCAACAATGTATTAGTGTCCAATCTGACAGGTGTGTAGTGGTATCTCAGAGTTGTCCTAATTTGCATTTCTCTGATCAGTAGTGATTTGGAACACTCTTTCATGTGAGTGGATGTAATTTCAATTTAATCATCTGAGAACTGTCTGTTCATATTCTTTGACCATTTATCAATTGGAGAATGGTTTAATTTCTTATAAATTAGTGTCAGTTCTCTATATATTTTGGAAATGAGACCTTTATCAGAATCTTTAACTATAAAAATATTTTCCCAATTTGTTACGTCCCTTCTAATCTTGTTTGCATTAGTATTGTTTGTACAGAAACTTTTTAGTTTGATGTAATCAAAATCTTCTATTTTGTGATCAATAATGATCTCTAGTTCTCCTCTGGTCATAAATTCCTTCCTCCTCCACAGGTCTGAGAGGTAGACTATTCTCTGTTCCTCTAATCTATTTATGATCTCATTCTTTATGCCTAAATCATGGAGCCATTTTGATCTTATCTTGGTATATGGTGTTAAGTGTGGGTCCATATCTAATTTCTGCTATACTAATTCCCAGTTTTCCCAATAGTTTTATCCAAATAATGAATTTTTATCCCTAATGTTGGTATCTTTGGGTTTGTCAAAGATTAGATTGCTATAGATGTACCCTTTTTTGTCCTTTGTATTTAATCTGTTCCACTGATCAACCAGTCTATTTCTTAGCCAATACCAAATGGTTTTGGTGACTGCTGCTATATAATATAGCTTTAGATCAGGTACACTTAGACCCCCTTCCTCTGAGTTTTTTTTTCATTAGTTCCCTTGCAATTCTCGACCTTTTATTCTTCCATATGAATTTTGTTGTTATTTTTCCTAGGTCATTAAAATAGTTTCTTGGCAGTCTGATTGGTATAGCACTAAATAAATAGATTAGTTTGGGGAGTATTGTCATCTTTATTATATTCGCTCGGCCTATCCAAGAGCACTGAATGTCCTTCCAATTATTTAAACCTGACTTTAATTTTGTGGCAAGTGTTTGGTAATTTTTCTCATATAATTCCTGACTATTCTTTGGTAGATGGAATCCCAAATACTTTATACTCTCAACATTTGTTCGGAATGGAATTTCTCTTTGTATCTCTCGCTGTTGCATTTTGTTGGTGATATATAAAAATGCTGAGGATTTATGTGGATTTATTTTGTATCCTGCAAATTTGCTAAAGTTCTGAATTATTTCTAATAGCTTTTTAGCAGAGTCTTTGGGGTTCTCTAAGTATACCATCATGTCATCTGCAAAGAGTGATAGTTTGATTTCCTCATTTCTTACTCTAATTCCTTGAATCTCTTTCTCCGCTCTTATTGCCGAGGCTAGCGTTTCTAGTACTATATTGAATAGTAATGGTGATAGTGGGCAACCTTGTTTGACTCCTGATCATACTAGGAAAGGTTCCAGTTTATTTCTATTGCATATTATGCTTACTGACAGTAGTAAATATATGCTCCTGATTATTGTAAGGAATAGTCCATTTATTCCTATGCTCTCAAGCGTTTTTAGTAGGAATGGATGCTGGATTTTGTCAAATGCTTTTTCTGCATCTATTGAGATGATCATATGGTTTTTATTAATTTGATTATTAATATGGTCAATTATACTAATAGTTTTCCTAATATTAAACCAGCCCTGCATTCCTGGTATAAATCCTACTTGATCATAGTGTATTATCCTGGAAATGATTTTCTGAAGTCTTTTTGCTAATATCCTATTTAAGATTTTAGCATCAATATTCATTAAGGAAATTGGTCTATAATTTTCTTCCTCAGTTTGTGATCTACCTGGTTTAGGTATCAGTACCATGTCTGTGTCATAAAAGGAGTTTGGTAGGACTCCTTCATGCCCTATTTTTTCAAATAGTTTATATAACATTGGGGCTGATTGTTCTTTAAATGTTTGGTAGAATTCACATGTAAATCCATCTGGTCCTGGGGACTTTTTCCTGGGGAGTTGATTAATAGTTTGTTCTATTTCTTTTTCTGAAATGGGACTATTTAAATGATTTATCTCCTCCTCTGTTAATCTAGGAAGCCTATATTTTTGGAGAAAGGCATCCATTTCATTTAAGTTATTAAATGTATTGGCATAAAGTTGGGCAAAGTAACTCATTATTTCTCTAATTTCCTCTTCATTGGTGGAAAGATCCCCCTTTTCATTTGTAAGACTAACAATTTGATTTACCTCTTTCTTTTTTCTGATCAGATTTACCAAAGGTTTATCTATTTTATTGGCTTTTTCATAAAACCAACTCTTGTTTTTATTTATTAATTCAATAGTGTTTTTTTTTTTTTTTTAGTTTCAATATTATTGATTTCTCCTTTTAATTTTTGTATTTCAAGTTTGATTTTTGGTTGGGGGTTTTTAGTTTGGTCTTTTTCTAGCTTTTTAAGTTGCAGGCCCAATTTGTTAATCTTCTCTTTCTCTATTTTGTTCAAATAAGCCTCTAAAGATATAAAATTTCCCCTTATTACAGCTTTAGCTGCATCCCACAGATTTTGGTATGATGCCTCATCATTGTCATTGTCTTGGGTGAAATTATTAATTGTTTCTATAATTTGTTGTTTCACCCAGTCATTCTTTAAGATGAGATTATTCATTTTCCAATTAATTTTTGCTCTATTTACCCCTAACTTCTTATTGAATGTAGGTTTTATTGCATTGTGATCTGAGAAGAAGGCATTTATCATTTATGCCTTCCTACATTTAATTTTGAGATCTTTATGTCCTAATATATGGTCAGTTTTTGTATAGGATCCATGAACTGCCGAGAAGAAAGTATATTACTTTCTATCGCCATTCAGTTTTCTCCAAAGGTCTATCATACCTAGGTTTTGTAATGTTCTATTTACTTTTTTTATTTCTTTCTTATTTGTTTTGTGCTTTGATTTGTCTAAATCTGAGAGTGCAAGGTTGAGATCTCCCACTATTATAATTTTACTGTCTATTTCTTCTTGCAATTCTCTTAACTTTTCCTTTAGAAAGTTATATGCTATACCACTTGGTGCCTATATGTTTAGTATCGATATGGCTTCATTGTTTATGCTACCTTTTAGCAGGATATAGTTTCCTTCTTTATCTTTTTTAATTAGATCAACTTCCTGCTTTTGCTTGATCTGAGAAAAGGATGGCTACCCCTGCTTTTTTGGCTTTACCTGAAGCATAATAGGTTCTGCTCCAACCTTTTCACTTTACTCTATATGTATCTCCCTGCTTTAAGTGTGTTTCCTGTAAACAACATATTGTAGGGTTCTGACTGTTGATCCATCCTGCTATCTGTCTCTATTTGATGGGAGAGTTCATTCATCCCATTCACATTTACAGTTAAAATTACTAATTCTGTATTTCTTGTCATCATATTATCCCCAGATTATGCTTTTTTCCCTTGACCTCCCTGAACCCCTTCCCCGATATTTAATTTATAGACTCCACTTGTGACGCGCAGCCCTCTCTTTTTAGTATCCCTCCCCCCTCCTTCCAAGTCCCTTCCCTTATTCCCCTTTTCCTTTTCCCTTTTCCTATCCCACATTTTAATGAGGTAAGAGAGAATTCTCTGAAAAACAAATATGTCAATTATTTACTCTTTGAGCCTCTTCTGATGAGAGTAATATTCACACAATTTTTCTCCCCACCTCTAAATTCCTTCAGATATGGTATATTTTCTATGCCTCTTCCTGGAATATAGTTTTCCTCTTTTTATCACTCCTTCCCTTTTTTTCTGATACTACCCCTTCCCTTTACTACTCCCCCCTTTTTTATATCAGTAAAATCAAATTATCCATGCAGACTTTCTATATATCCACCACAGAGATACAGTTCTCAATATTCTGTGTACCTTTTTCTGTTTCTCTTCAGTCTTGTGGATGTAGATAATTTTTTTTGTTTAAGTCTGGTTTTTTTTCTTAGAAACACATGGAATTCCTCTGTTTCATTTAATGACCATCTTCTTCCAAGGAAGAAAATGCTAAACTTAGCTGGGTAGTTTATTCTTGGTTGCAGTCCTTGATCTTTTGCCTTTCAGAATATCAGGTTCCAGGCCCTTTGATCTTTTAATGTGGAGGCAGCCAGATCTTGAGTGACCCTTATTGTTTCCCCTTGATATTTGAATTGCTTTTTTCTACCTGCTTGCAATATTCTTTCCTTTGTGTGGTAATTCTGCAGCTTAGCCACAATATTCAGTGGAGTTTTTTTTTTTTTTTTTTTTTTTTTTTTTTAACGGTCTTTTTCAGGTGTTTGATGAATTCTTTCAATGCCTATTTTCCCTTCTGTTTCTATTATCTCTGACAGTTCTCTTTGATGATTTCCTGTAAAATAGAATGTAGGCTCTTTTTTTGGTCATAGTTTTTGGGAAGTCCAATGATCCTCAGATTATCTCTCCTAGATCTATTTTCCAGGTCTATAGATTTCCCAGTAAGTATTTGATGTTATTCTCTAGCTTTTCATTTTTTTTTTTTTTTTGTTTTGTTTTGTTTGACTGATTCTTGGGTTCTCAATGAATCATTCATTTCCATTTGTTCTGTCCTGATTTTTAAGGAGTTATTTTCTTCATTCACATTTTTAGTTCTTTTTGTATATGCCCAATTGAGTTTTAAATGAATTATTTTGCTCTATTGAATTTTTTTCCATTTCCCTAATATTTTTTATAGAATTATTTTCTTTTTCCAATTCAGAAATCCTACTATCTTGAGACTTTTTTATCTTGTCCAATTCAGAAATCCTACTTTCTTGAGAATTTTTTATCTTTTCCAATTCATAAATCCTACTTTCCTCTGATTTTTAACCTTTTCTAATTACAAATTTTGTTTCCCTGAATCTCCTGTGAATTCTTTATTTTTTCCAACTCAAATTTCAGAACATTGTTATTCTCTATCATAGCTTCTCTTTCCTTTCCCCATTTTTCTTCAAACTCTCTTAAGTTTTAATAGTCTCTTCTAGGAGAGAGTTATGTGATAGGGGGCAGGTATCTTTCCCCTTTAGGCTGTTATCTGCTATCTCTGCTGTTAACTTCCTCCCAGTTGAATACCTGCTCTTTCTCTGTTTAGAAGGAATCAATGGTTCTCTTTAGCTTTATACTCATATTTAAAAAATCTTTTGGGTTCTGTTCTTGGGGTAAGAAATTATTTATTTATTTCTTTACCAGATTCCTCCCAGACTGGATGGATGCAGAGGCTCCTGTGCCTGAGCTAAGAGAGAGCTCTGAGAGAGAGTTCCCCTCTCCCTCCCTGAGAGTGCCTCAGAGGTGATTAGTAAGGCTGAGGCTGTTCTGTGAGGGTTGCCCAGTCAAGGACCTATCTGTGTGTCCTAGAGACTTTCCTGAGGTTTAAGACTGAACAATAAAGATGACACAAAGCCCAGCCAATGTGTACCATGGGGCGTGGATATCAGCAGCTGATGTAAAAAGCCCCTGCCCTCAAACTGGAAGTGTCTGCCCAGAAACCGCAGTCCCTATTTCAAAGGTTCTGCTTCTCTGGGACTTCCACAGCTGAGTTCCATAGCCTCCATCCAAGCCAGGCAGTATGTAAATTATATGTCACCTTGGGCTGTGTCCCTGCTTTTCAAGCTCTTAACTATTCCAAGGTGAAGCCTGGACAGCAGAGCTATGCTGAGATCTGTTAGGTCACTTCTGGATTGGGGTGGTTCTAGGATCTGGCTTTATATTTTAAAGTGGCTTGATTTATCTTCTGGATTGCTGTTTTATAAGCAGAGAAGAGCTAACAGCCTTTGCCAGATTCTTCTATCTCAGTGGCTTCTCTGATCCCAGAGTTCTCCCCAGCTCAATCAGTGCAATGTGCTAGCACCTAACCCTGTCTGTGCTGGCCTTTTTTTTTCTTCCCCTGGGAACCAACCTTTTCTGTTGAAACTCCATATTCTCTTTAGCTGGTAAGTCATGTTTCCAGTCCTTGTGGTTTCTATCAGTCCAGCGTTATTTTTGAGGCTGATTTAACTAATTGGTATTGAGGGAAGAAGGTAGCTCACAAAATCGAGTGTATCTTCTCCTCCATCTTGGCTCTGCCCCATAGGGTAGAGATTTCAAGCTAAAAGAGACCATCAAAGTTATTGAATCCAAATTACTAATTTTGCATTTAAGGAAAGAGTATTGTCAAGGGTCACTCAACCAAAATGTATTAGAAGCAAGAAGTGAACACTCATCTTAAAATTGCCAACACAAGGGCTTTGAGAAAAATTCCAAATTAAAAATATTACATAAATTAAAAATATACAGATACTTAAGAATATTTCTAAAAATTGTGGGATTAAGTTTCCATTAAGTACTTATTTGAGCCATGTATGTGATTAATTGATACAAGGCCACATGATGGCAGAGGAAAATGAAAGAGAGAGGAGGGCTATGTGTTATCCTGGTTCAATACAAAACCTAGAGAAAATGACCCAGCTTCTACTATTGCTATAAGAATACTTCATCAGATTAATATGGAAAGTTTAGTTATTAAATAACTATTCTAGGTATAACAAATGATTACTTAAGTCTCAATAGTCAAAAGACTTCCTTGAATAATAATAATAATAATAATAATAATAAAAACCTTGAAGACTTTGATCATGAAGAGATGTCTTGCTTTCATAAGACTGATGCTTATCTTTTCATAATTTAATTATAAAGTCTAGATGTGGAATGAGAATTATATTTGTAGGCATAACCAATACACAGAATTATATGCACATATATTTATATGTATAAATATACATAAATACATATATGTATGTATATGTAGGTGTATGTATATATTTATTAAACTATAAATACACATATGCACTTAAATGTATGTATATATATATATATGTATATATATATATATATATATATATATATATATATATATATATATATATATATATATATATATATATATCCCATCCTGTATGCAAAGTCTTTCTTAAAATGATCATATCTACCGCAATGACTGTGGACTGAAGTGAAATGAGCTGGACAGGAATGTATTGTATTTCATTTAATTGCAATTCCCTCTAGACTTCTTTAGCAACCACTCAGAATTGGAAGCAAAACATTCCTTTTCTATTGTAAGCTTCATGCTAGATTTGTGGCAATTCTTTTCTATCCTATTTTTAGTTAACTTAGTTTGAACCAAAGAAATGCAACTTGCTAAAATAGAAGTATACCTCCATAGTACAATTATAGGTTTATTGATACTGAACCCCCTAAAGACTTTTTTGTTTTGAAAGTTAAACAAATGGGATGAAGTTATTATACCCTGTCCCTTAAAAATATCTAGAAAAAATAGATTAAAATTGATAATTATAATACTAAGGCCCATCTCTTAATGCCTTAGCAGATAAAATCTTGATCTTGATAAATTCTAGTTCAATAATATTTTATTGGTGTGGTGATAATGATATTCAGTAAAAATTAGTAGCTTTAATTTAATACTGTGCTTTGCAATGTGCTTTGTAAATATCAGTTAATCATATCCTAACAACAGCAATGTGTTTTTTTCCCCCAATTTGTGGGGGAGAAAATGAGGCAGGCAAGTTGTATGACTTCTCTAGGGTCACCCAGCTAAATAAGTTTCTGAAACCAAATTTTACCTGACAGCTTCAAGTCCAGGTCCAATGCTCTGTGCACAGCAAGACTATGGGTACCTCTAAATAGTCCAGGAATTCATAACAAAGATCTTTAAAGGCACAATTCCTTATTATTCTTCAAATGTTAACCAAAAAATCATATAATATTTTAAAATATTCTGCAATTGAATTGAATTGCAATACATGCAAGTAGAACAACTTAATGAAGGGGAAGATCTTTGATTTTAAAAGGAATGAATGAAGAGATGTCTTAGTGAGGAACTTCCTTTGCCATGGATGCCAACATCTCCTTTGATATTTTGAATGGGGGACAAAGAGGTTACGTGGTCTGAGTCATAATGTGTGGTAAAACTGGAACTTGAAGTTTGGTTTGAAGTTTGAAGGTGCTGTGGAGTCAATTCTCTGAACATTGCTTTTCATATCCCATTTGTAGATAAAAATCATGCACACTTATGCATGCACACACACACACACGCACACACACACACACACACACACACACACACACACACACTGGATTAAGATGTGGCCATGATTTGGATTGGGTATCTTTCAGACAATTATCTCACTTGTATTCTCAACATAAGCAACCCTTAAAAAATCATTTTTCCAAAATAAGAATTTACTTCCCATATAAAGCATACTCAGGAACCATCAATATTATTGGTACACCACCGAAGTATAAAATTAAGCATTTTAAGGTTTCCTGTCATTTGTAAGAAAATTACAGCTGTCACCTCCCGACTAGGACACACAACTCTCTACTACTACATTTTATAATAATACAGCATAGGAAATGCATCTTAATAAGATTGTTCTTTACAGCTGTTTCACATGACTGAAGATGAATGACAATTTCATCATTGCACACATTTGTTCAGCTAAAAAAGGCATACCTTTCAACAAATTCCAAGATATAATTCCTTCATTTTATGATACAAAAGCAAATCAGAATTAAAAGGAATTTTTGAAAATTTGCTTGTCTTCTTTTATGTAAGGCATATTTTCATCATTGATAAATTCCATATTATTTTATTTGTTTGCTGTCCTGTTAGCACCACTGGGAAATGTCGAAAATAAATCCAGGTCATTTTTGTAATCAAACTAAGCAACAATTGAAAATGTAGTTGATGCCTGTGGTGTAAAGACATCATACACCTGCATTAATAACTAATCTTCAATTTGTTATATGAAATCCACAGTTTTATTTATTTGATGTGCTTTTCAATAACATACAATAAATTACTCTTGTTGCTTAATAATAAATCCCAGAAATTTCATTATAGCTATATTAAAATCTATTTGATTTGTATTGGTATGAATATATATATATATATATTCATACCAATACATATATGTAAGCAAATATATATATATATATATATATATATATATATATATATATATATATATATATATATATATATATATATATATATATTTGCTTACATATATAAGCAAAAAGAGATCACAAGAAAGGAAGCTTATGTATCTTAAAAATGTTTTCCCATATAATGTTAGAAATATATGTAATCTGCATACTGATGACATTGAGGAAATTCAAGATTTTGAAGTGCTCTTTGAATCCTCAAGGGAAGAGTAAATGTGTGCAGAATAGTTTATATTATATATTTTTATTGTTTTATGTATTTCTTTTTTAACAAAGGGATCATCTTTTTATGGCATATATACTATTTTCAATTCACCAGAGTTTCCCATCCCAATTGGATTATGCCTGACATCTCAAGAATACATTATTCCAGAAGGTATTTCAGATTCAATATTTGCTATGGATATGTCCCAGTACAATGATTTTCAAGGCATGAGCTTCTAGGGCTGTTGTGCTTTATTCAAATGTTTGCAATAAACAATGCTTATACCTTTGTTTTGATTCTGAAAAACTAATTTGCTTTTGAAATCCTGCTTTCTCACAAACTACTTCTTGTTACCTCTGTAAACCTTATAACCTAAATAGAGTTGATTTGATATTTCAGTTGGTTTGATATTTCAAAAATAATTATGCTTTTTATTTAATATTCTTTTTTCTGAATATATGAAGTATTTACTCGCTTAAGCATTTTCTGGATTCTTTCAGACTTCTTACCTCAGTGACTATTTTTCTTCAATTAACTTTTTCTAGAAAAGTCCAATTTTTGGCACTGAGTTTTATTTTTATCCAATTCCTATTTATCTGAGGTTTGTTTTTGTTTTTGTTTTGTTTTGTTTTTGTTTGTTTGTTTTTGTTTTGTTTTGTTTTGTTTTATTTTTGCATTGTTTAAACTACACTAAGATTGTTTTTTAGTATGTGTGGACATACATACACACACATACAAAGTAATTAGAAATATCACACTGAATAAAAAATTTACTTCATTTCAGTAAATTTTCATCTATGTGCATGTCTATGTGCATGCATGCATGCTAGAAGGAGCTGTTTTTATCTAGTATGAACTAAGTAGTTTGCATCTATTTTTTTTTCAATATTCAATTACATTCTGTGATATTTTCTAAATATCCTTTGGAATTTTCTAGTCAGAAATTTCAGAATAGAAGCTTGAAATGAGAAAGAGCTCACAAAAAGACTAGCAAAGCTTACCTGGGTATTATAATTTATTTGGCCATCAACCCTATCAAGAGGATATGAACTTGGGGTTGGGCAGAATTGGGTTCAATTTCTGATTCAAGTAGTTACTAATGGTGTCCTCTTGTGTAAATCATTTTCCTTCTCTTATACTCAGTCAACTTACTAAGACTTTTAGAAGGTGAATATTTTACAGATGACAAAATAAAGAAGTAGGGACATTAAATTACTGGGTTTGGGTTCATACAGTAATTATCTAGATTTTCTGAATACAGAAGCTATTCTCTGCCCACTATTTGCTATCTTCAAAGCTACTCTGTCCTAGATTGTGATCCTTACTTGATGTTTTGAAAGGAGTTCTCTGTGAATTAAATTGAACATATTATTTGGCTAACTAATGCTATCAATTTGAAAAGGTGAAATAGAAGCTCTCTAATAATCAGATACATATTTGCTGGAAACAGAAAACTCCATGTTTCTCTACTTTTTACTAATTTTTGACAGATTATTTTTGACATTTTTCCTTCATTCATGACAAGGTTGCATCATAAGTTTACCACTTAGGAAATATCTAATGCTATTTTCCCCTTTTACCTCCCCCCCCCTTTTTTAATAATAGCCTTTTATTTTCAAAATAAATGTAAAGAAAGTTTTCAACATTCATCTTTTCAAAACATTGTATTCCAAATTTTTCTCCCTTCTTTCCCCCATCCTTTTCCTTAGACAGCAAGTAATCCAATATATGTTAAACATGTGCAATTCTTCTATGCATATTTCAACAATTATCATGCTGCAGAAGAAAAATCAGATCAAAAAGTAAAAAATTGAGAAAAAAAATGGAAGCAAACAACAAAAACATGAAAATAATATACTATGATCTGCATTCAGTCCCCATGGTCTTCTCTATGAATACATATGGCTCTCTCCATCAAAAGTCTTCTGGAATTGGCATGAATCAATGCCTCAATGAAGGTGATCAATGATCAATGAATTGATCACTACATAATATTTTTGTTTCTGTATACAATGCTCTGTTGCTTTCATTTAGCATTAATTCATGTAAGTCTTTCCAGGCCTCTCTGAAATCATCCTGCTAATCAGTTCTTATAGGAAAATAATTTTCTATAATATTCATATACCAAAACTTATTCAGCCATTCTCCAATTGATAGACATGCACTTAGTTTTCAGTTCCTTAATACTATAAAAAAAATGCTACAAACATTTTTCCACATGTGGAACCTTCTACCTTTTTTATGATCTATTTGAGATACAGGCTGAATCAAAAAACTGCTAGATCAAAGGGTATGCACAGTTTGATAGTCAGATTGCTCTCCAGAATGGTTGGCTAAGTTCACAGCTCCACCAACAATGTATTAGTGTACCCGTTTTACACATTCCAACATTTGTCATTATCTTTTCATGTAATCTTATCCAATCTGAGAGTGTGTAGTGACACCTCACAGTTATATTAATTTGTATTTCTCTGAGCAATAGTGATTTAAAGCATTTTTATAAGACTTGAAATGGTTTTAATTTCTTCATCTAAAAATTGTCTATTCATATCCTTTGATCATTTTGTCAATTGGAGAATGACTTGTATTCTTACAAATTTGAGTCAATTCTCTATATATTTTAGAAATAGGAGTTTATCAGAACCCTTGGATGTAATTTTTTCCCCTAGTTTTATGCTTCCCTTCTAATCTTAGCAGCACTGTTTTTGTTGTTGTTGTTGTTTGTACAAAAACTAGTTAATTAATATAATCAAATTACATGTATACATATATTGTATTTAACATATACTTTAACATATTTTAACATGTGTGGGACTATCTGCCATCTAGGGGAGGTGCTGGAGGAAAGGAGGGGAAAAGTTGGAACAGAAGTTTTTTGCAAGGGTCAATGTTGAAAAATTACCCCTGAATATGTTTTGTCAATAAAAAGCTATAGTAAAAAAATACATAGTCCAAATTATCCACTGCAAAGGGCTAGACCTGAGCAGATGCACTTAACATAAGGTAACCAATTGGACAATTCTATATTAACATGCTTGGAGGATGACCTTACTCAACTCTGTGCTGGCTGGATTTGTGGGTGTGGAAAAGGAAGGGGAGAGGAGATCAGAGGGTGGAGTAGGAGAAGCAGGATCATTCTTGGGTGGTGAAGAGAGAGAAAGGAGGTGTGCAGATTCCTAGATCTAATCCCCTGACAGCAATCCCAAAAGACCAAGAATAAAGACTTTTTTTTTATCCTGACTCCAGCTGATTCTAAGATATCGAGGGTACTAACATAGGCACAACATTTGGCATCCAATGTGTGGGCCAAGCACCATACTTTCACTAAAGTCCTCTTGTGACCAGGAAATTAGGTGAGTATTTTAATAGACAAACAGGGAACTTACTTTGTTACAGGCTAAACTAGTAACCTTTTATAGTTGAAATGGGGCAGATGTTAGGAAAAGATTCTCCCCAGTCCCTGTCCCCACCCCTACCTCCACCCCCACCCCAAAAGGGTGCTATAGAAAGCATGCTTAAATTAACTGAGGGGCAAGGTTTTATTATAACCTGGAAACAGATTGCTAGACATATGTTCCCTTGGTTCTTAGAGAAAGAAGAAATAAGTGTAGATAATTGGAAACTTGTGGGACAACTACTTTGTGAATACTACAACAATAGAGGTCCTCATTCAATTTCCACAGAAGCATTATATATATATATATATATATATATATATATATATATATATACATATATATATATGTGTGTGTGTGTGTGTGTGTGTATGTGTGTGTGTATGTATATATGTATGTATGTATGTATGTATGTATGTATAACATAATTCAATTGGCCTTAAACAGTCTTGGAAGTTGTAGAAAAAGAAAAGGTTTTAGAAATGGCCAGAAGAGGAAGTGTGAGGAAAAAAAGGAAGACAATGAAGAGTCTCAAGACGTTCCCCGAGGGCATGGGAATTTAAATGAGTTTCAAGGGCTTGGTGATTCTAGCTCTCTTGAGGCAGCTTCAAGCTTGCCTAGGGAATAGATTATTGACAGGCCCCCATCAATTCCACCTTCTGGGATGGAGGGAGGAGTAGTAAGAGGGGTGGTGATATCACCAGAATCTCCCCCCCAGCAATGACTAGATTGCAAAAGGCAGTACTTAAAGCTACAGAAGAAGGAAAGGAAATAGGTGATATGAGGCTCCAAATTTACCCAGTGATTCAACAGTTTAACTCTTCAGGTCAAGAGAGTAGAAAGTACACTCTTTTTGATATAGACATCCTCAAAGACCTGGAAAAGGCTTGCACTCTTTATGGGGCTACATTAGCTTATGTTAAGATGTTATTACAGAATTTGGCTTATGAATTCTTAACCCCTAGTGACTGGAAATCTATAGCAAGGGTATGCTTAGAACCTGGACAAAACTTGTTGTGGTTTTCAGAATATTGTGAACTCTGTAGGATACAAGCCCAACAAAATAGTCAAAGTGGAGTTAATACTTCAATCACTTGTGACCAACTAACAAGTGTAGATTCTTATGTAGAAATTTCAGTACAGATTAATTATTCCATAACAGCATATGAGCGAATTGCTGCTGCTGCTATCAAAGCATGGGCTTCTCTCCCCAATAAAAATGACAAGGGTGAAACCTTCACAAAAATTGTACAAGGACCAAATGAACCCTTTGTTGATTTTGTGGGATGTTTTCAGACAGCTATCTCATGGACTAATGGTGAAAATACATTAACAGACATTTTGATAAGACAACTTGCTAAAGAAAATGCTAATGAGGTTTGCAGAAGAATTATACCAGGACTACACAAGAATGCTCCTTTAGAGGAGATCATAAGAACTGTGCCACAGTGGGCACAAACGCCTTTTATAGCTAAGCTATGATTCAGCCTTCCCAAGATCCCAACATGGGAAGAAGACAGGGTCCCTTTTGGAAAGGGACTTTCAGAGAGACTCATCAATGCTTTCAATGTGGTAAAAGCAGGGCATCTGAAAGCTCAATGTTGGCATAGAGACAGAGTGAGAAAACAGGCTGGGAGAACAAGACCCAAAACCCCATGTCCAAAATGCAACAGAGGACTTCATTGGACATCAGAGTGTAGACTGATTCAGGGAAATAGGATGAGGGGCCCAGCTCCAGGGCCCCAGGCAAAAAAACACTTGGGGCATGATGGCATACAATGCCACACTCAGAGAGTGCCTAGAAGTCCAATACCCAGACATGACCAATCAGCCAGGAAGACATCTGATGGGAGAAAGGGGTTACAATTGTGGAGGATAGAGTTGTATGTAGCTGGGGCAACTAAGATACCCCTGGAGTGGTGAAATCTGTTCCTCTCCAGCCTATGTATCCCTTACCTCCAGACACAGTAGGCTTGACCATTTCACCTCCTAAGAGTACTTACAAAACAGTGTCCATCCATAAACTGATGTGGGAAACTGGGGAATGTGTAGATAATATCCCAGTCACTAATACAGGTAGACAATGTGTGTCTTATCAACCAGGAGAAGTAGTGGCATCAGGTTTATTGATACAGACTCCTAATAAGCAACCTGGTGGTAGTCACCCACATTCTGACTCCAAGCAGTAAAATCCAGGAATATACTGGAGAGCATCTGTGACAGCTAATTGACCTATTCTCACCATCTATATAAATGGCATGCCATTAGAAGGATTGGTAGACACTGGTGCAGATTGCAGTCATTAGAGGTGCCAGTTGGCCCAGTCACTGGCCAAAGATTAAGGCAGACACCTGTATGTTTTGTGTAGGAGTATCAATAGCAGCTGAAGTTAGTGCTACCCCTTTGAGATGGACGTTTGAAGATGAAATAGGAGTTTTTACTCCTTTTATAGTTGAAAAATTCCCCATAAATCTGTGAGGAAGAGACATTTTAAAACAATTAGGGTTAAAAATGAGTACTTTGGCTTTTTAGGCAGGGCTGCTGTTGAAGGCCTGCCAACACTTTCACCTGTTCCTATCCAGTGGAAAACGGATACACCAGTGTGGATAAAACAGTGGCCCTTAGGTAGCAATAAAATTCAGGTTTATTAGGTATAGTACAGGAGCAACTGGACCAAGGACATTTACAACCTTCTCTAAGTCCTTGGAATTACCCAGTATTTGTTGTAAAAAAAAAATCTGGAAAATGGAGGATATTGACTGATTTAAGAAAGGTAAATGAACAGATGGAAACTATGGGAACTCTTCAACCTGGACTTCCATCTCCTACTCAATTGCCTAGAGAATGGCCTCTTTGGATTATAGACATTAAGGATATTTTCTATTCTATCCCTCTAGATAGGGAGGATATGAAAACATTTGCCTTTTCAGTGCCAAGTGTTAATTTAGCTGAGCCTTATAAAATATATGAATAGAGAGTTTTGCCACACGGAATGAGAAACAGCCCTACTATGTGTCAAATGCATGTTGCTGCTGTTCTTATTCCAGTAAGAAAAGCATTTCCAAAAGTAATGTTATTACATTACACGGATGATATATTAGGATGTGCACCTGAGGAGCAAATGTTAGAAGCATGTCTATTTTAAAAAATCATAGAAACACTAAGGAATTATAAATTGCACATAGCAACAGAAAAAAATTCAAAGACATGCTCCTTTTCAATATTTAGGATGTGATGCATATCCTAAGATGCTTACAGTACAAAAACTCTCCTTAAGAACAGAAAAGCTAAACACCTTAAATGACTTCCGGAAATTGATAGGAGATATTCAATGGATGCATCCAATGTTAGGCTTGACTACCTATCAATTGCAACTATTATATGACATTTTAAGGGGAGACAGTGCTTTAAATTCACCACACCAGCTTACAAAAGAAGCTTAAGAGGCTTTGAGAGAAGTTGAACTGGCTTTATCCAATGTGGTTGAAAGAGTTACTCAAAAACCCTTGGAAATATCAGTTTTTGCTACAAAAGAGGCACCCACAGCAGTCCTTCATCAAGGAGACAGTGTGATTGAGTGGGTGAACCTCCCAGCACAACCAGAACAAAGCTTTACTCCTTATCCAGTGCTCATGGCTAGAATTTTGTTAAAGGCCATTAAGCAAGCAGTACAATTATCTGGGATAAGACCTGACAAGATATATACCTTTTATACTAACGCACAAGTTAATGTGTGCTGTGAAACCATCCCAGAGTGGCAAATTTTATTAGCCATGATTCAAAATTTTACACAAAGGTCTCCATTAAAGATAATCAGACTATTACAAAATTGGTGATGGATGCTTGAAGAAAAGGTTTCTAAAGTTCCTCTTAAAGGACCAACTATTTTCACAGATAAATCCAAAGATAATATTTGTGCTGTATACTTTCGTGACTTAACTATAAAGAGAGTAGTCAGAATTCCTTTTCAGTCCACTCAGCAGAATGAATTGTATACAATCATTCTAGCTCTTACTTATTATCCAGGAGACATAAATATAATGTCTGATTCAGCCTATTCAGTAGGTGTGGTACAAAGAATTGCCAAAGCCCAAATAAAATCTGTAGCCTCCAATATATATCAGCTCTTTAAGGAACTTCAAGAGCAAGTGAGAAAGCATTCAGGTAAGATTTATATCTTCCAAGTCCACTCTCATCGTAGACTTCCAGGTCCTATTTTTTATGGTAATTCAAAGGCAGATAGCCTTCTAACTATGTTAGCCAATATGCCTTTATTTCAAGAAGCCAAAGAATCGCATTCTAAATATCATCAGGCTGCCTGAGCTTTATGTTTACAATTTGGAATAACAAGAGAAGAAGCTAGGAGCATATTAAAAGCCTGTGCAGCTTGCCTTCCTTTCCATGCTCCTACACTCCCTCTAAGGAAGAATCCTTGTGGTTTGAGACCTAATGAAATTTGGCAAATGGGTGCGACCCATTATAAATCTTTTGGTTGTCTGTCTTTTATCCACATTGTGGTAGACACCTTTTCAGGATTCACATTTGCAATGCCAGCAGCAAAAGAGACAGCCCGAGTGGTCACTGAATTCCTTATACAAGCATTTGCAATTATGGATGTTCCACAAGCAATAAAAACAGACAATGGACCTGCATATACTTCTAAATATTTTGTACACTTTTGTGCACAGTATAAGATTACACATACCACTGGCATACCTTTTAATCCTCAAGGTCAGGCAATAGTAGAGAGAGGAAACAGAGACAGTAAAACACTCCTACAAAAACAAAAGAAAGGGGGGGCACAAGTAACCCTAGACAACTTTTAAATCTAGCCCTTTATGTTATTACTTCTTAATCTTTGACAAAGATACATTGTCTTTGGCAGACAGGTTTTATAACCCACGAGAAGGGCAGTGTCCAGTGTGAGCAGCTCCACTGTCTAGATAATTGCCTGATCATGTAGAGACCCAGAAAGTTGTGAGTGGAAGCTACCAGATAGGTTAACTGCTTGGGGGAGAGGGTTTGCTTTTATCTCTACAGATGGAGAAGGAATCAGATAGGTGCCGACAAGCTGTTTTCACCTTGTCCATTCGGAGAGACACAATAGACCCTTGAAATGCAGAAGTCCCAAAAAATATCTTGTGGTTCCATTGCTGACCATGCCCACCACTGAAAGAGCATGGCAATTATGGTGATTGACTCATAATCATCAAAAATTGTTGGACTTAAAAACCCTCAGGAATCATTGGAATCTGTTTAGCTAAACCCCTTAATTTGCATTTTTCTTTCATTAATTCCTTCGTAATTCTTGACATTTTATTCTTACAGATGAATTTTGTTATTATTTTTTCTAAGTGTAAAATAATTCCTTTTCAGGTTATTTGTTATGGCACAAATAAGTAGATTAATTGAGATAGAATTGTCATTTTTATTATATTAGCTCACCCTGCCCATGATCACTTGATATTTTTCCAGTTGTTTAGATCTGCCTTTATTTTTGTGGAATATATTTTGTAATTGATTTCATATAATTTCTGACTTTGCCTTGAAAGGCAGACTCCCAAATATTTTATTGTATCTACAATTACTTTAAATTACTACAAATTACTTATAAAATTTACTTAAAAATTACTTATAAAAATTCTCCTTACAACTGCATTGGCAGCATCTCACAAATTGTGATATGTTGTCTCATTATTGTCATTTTCTTCGATGAAGTTATCAATTGTGTCCATAATTTTTTTTCACCCACTCATTCTTTAGGATTAGATTATTTAGTTTCCAATTAATTTTTGGTATGTTATTCTCTGGCCATTTTTCACATGTAATTTTCATTACAACATGATATGAAAAGATGCATTTATTATTTCTGTCTTTCAGCATTTGATTCTGAGGTTTTTATGCCTCTAATAGTTGGTCAATATTTTGTGTAGGTTCCATGTACATGTGAGGAAAAAAAAAGTATATTCCTTTATATTCTTTATCCATGCTATTGTCTCTAAAAGTCTATACAACCTAACATTTATAAAATTCTATGTACCTCTTTAAATTCTTTCTTGTTTATTTTTCTTCAATTAATGTAGTTTTGATTGAGCAAGGTTGAGATTCCCTACTAGTATAGTTTTACTGTGTGTTTCTTTTTGCAATCTCTTAACTTTTCCTCTAGGAATTTGGATGCTATAAGATTTGGTCCATATATGTTTAGTATTGATATTATATCATTATCTATGGTAACCTTTAGCAAAATGCAGTTTCTTTCTTTTCCTCTTTTAATTTGATCTATTTGTGTGTCTGCTTGATCTGAGACGAGGATTGCTATGGCTGATTTTTTTTTTTTTTTAACTTCACTTGAATCATTCAGCCTTTTACCTCTGTATTCAAATGCTTCAAATGGATTTCTTGTAAACAAAACATTGTAGGATTCTGGCTTTTAATTCAGTCTGCTATCTACTTCTTTTTGTGGGAGAGTTCATCCTACTCACATTTACAGTTAAAATTATTAGCTCTGTATTTCCCACTACATTTCTCTTTTCTTTTCCTCATTCCTTCATCCACAGTCATTTGCTTCTGACCATCACTTCCCTCAATATGTTGTCCCATTCTATAGCCTCTCCCCCTTACCTATCCCACTTTGCTTCTATTTCTGTTCTCCTTTCTATGACCTTCCCTTTTTTTCTCCTTCTCCTTCCCATTTCCCTATAGACAATTTTTTCCCTATAAAACTATATATGTTTGATATTTTCTCTTCAAACCAAATCCAATGAGATTAATGTTCATCCACTACACATCCTGCTCCCTTCTTTCCCTCAACTGTAATAGGTCTTTTTTGCCTTTTCATGTGATGTAATTTGCCACATTTTGCTTCCCCTTTCCTTTTCTTCCAATATAATCCCTTTTCTATTCCTACTTTATTTTTCATATCATCACAGTAAAGTCAAATTATGTCTACACCCTTTAAGTTTACCTCTAACTGTAAAGACACAGGGTTTTTTGTTAATTTTATAATTACAACAATTTTTGACAGTACATATACATAAGTAATTTTTTACAACATTATCCCTTGTACTTCCTTCTGTTCTTAATTGTCCCCTCCTTCCCTCCAACCCCTCCCCTAGATGACAGGTATTCGCATACATATTAAATATGTTATAGTATATCCTAGATACAATATATATGTGCAGAACCGAATTTTGTTGTTATTACAAAGGAAGAATTTGATTCGAAAGGTAAAAATAACCTGGGGAGAAAAAAAAAATTCTAACAATTTACAGTCATTTCCCAGTGTTTTTTCTCTGGGTGGAGATGATTCTGTCCATCACTGATCAATTGGAATTGGATTAGCTCTTCTCTATGTTGAAGATATCCACTTGTATTCTGATACAAGTTCTGATATTGTTGAAGTACTTAATAATCTCCTAGTTCTGCTCATTTCACTCAACAACAGTAGATGTAAGTCTCTCCAAGCCTCACTGTATTCTTCCTGCTGGTCATTTCTTGCAAAGCAATAATATTCCATAACATTCATATTCCATAATTTACCCAACCATTCTCCAATTGATGGACATCCATTCATTTTCCAGCTTCTAGCCACTATGAAAAGGGCTGCCACAAACATTTTGGCACATACAGGTCCCTTTCCCTTCTTTAGTATTTCCTTGGGATATAAGCCCAGTAGTAGCACTGCTGGATCAAAGGGTATGCACAGTTTGATAACTTTTTGGGGCATAATTCCAGATTGCTCTCCAGAATAGTTGGATTCTTTCACAACTCCACCAACAATGCATCAGTGTCCCAGTTTTCCCACATCCCCTCCAACATTCATTATTTGTATCTGTCATCTTAGTCAATCAGACATGTATATAGTGGAATCTCAGAGTAGTCTTAATTTGCATTTCTCTGATCAATAGTGATTTGGAACACTCTTTCATATGAGTGGAAATAGTTTCAATTTCATCATCTGAAAATTGTCTGTTCATATCCTTTGACCATTTATCAATTGCAGAATGGCTTGATTTCTTATAAATTAGAGTCAATTCTCTGTATATTTTCGATTTGAGGCCTTTATCAGAACCTTTAGCTGTAAAAATGTTTTCCCAATTTGTTACTTCCCTTCTAATCTTGTTTGCATTAGTTTTGTTCATACAAAAGCTTTTTAATTTGATGTAATCAAACTTTTCTATTTTGTGACCAATAATGATCTCTAGTTCTCCTTTGGTGACAAATTCCTTCCGACTCCAAAAGTTTGAGAGGTATTCTATCCTATATTCCTCTAATTTATTTATGATATCATTCTTTATGCCTAAATCATAGACCCATTTTGATCTTGGTATGTGGTGTTAAGTGAGGGTCCATGCCTAGTTTCTGCCATACTAATTTCCAGTTTTCCCAGTGGTTTTTGTCAAATAGTGAATTCTTATCCCAAAATTTGGGATCTTTGGGTTTGTCAAACACTAGATTGCTATTTTTATCCACTATCTTGTCCTGTGAGCCTAACCTATTCCACTTTTCAACTAGTCTGCTTCTTAGCCAATACCAAATGGTTTTGGTGACTGCTGCTTTATAATATAGTTCTAGATCAGGTACAGCTAGGCCTCCTTCATTTGATTTTTTTCTTCATTAATTCCCTTGAAATTTTTTTCCCCTTTTTTTTCCATATGAATTTTTTCCCCCCAGGTCATTAAAATAGTGTCTTAGGAGTCTGATTGTTATAGCACTAAATAAATAGATTAGTTTAGGGAGTATTATCATCTTGATTATATTCACTTGGCCTATCCAAGAGCACTTAATGTCTTTCCAATTAATTAAATCTGACTTTATTTTTGTGGCAATTGTTTTGTAATTTTGCTCATATAATTCCTTACTTTCCTTTGGTAGATATATTCCTAAATATTTTATACTATCGACAGTTATTTTGAATGGAATTTCTCTTTGTATCTCTTGTTGTTGCATTTTGTTGGTAATGTATAAAAATGCTGAGGATTTGTGTGGATTTATTTTGTATCCTGCAACTTTGCTAAAATTCTGAATTATTTCTAAAACCATTTTAGCAGAGTCTTTAGGGTTCTCTTAGTATACCATCATATCATCTGCAAAGAGTGATAGTTTGATTTCCTCATTTCCTACTCTAATTCCTTGAATCTCTTTCTCGGCTCTTATTGCTGAGGCTAGCATTTCTAGTACAAAATTGAATAGTAATGGTGATAATGGACAACCTTGTTTCACTCCTGATCTTACTGGGAAAGGTTCCAGTTTATCGCCATTACATATGATGTTTACTGATGGCTTTAAATATATGCTTCTTATTATTTTAAGGAATAGTCAATTTATTCCTATACTCTCAAGTGCTTTTAGTAGGAATGGATGTTGGATTTTATCAAATGCTTTTTCTGCATCTATTGAGATGATCATATGGTTTTTGTTAATTTGATATAGTCGATTATGCTAATAGTTTTCCTAATATTGAACCAGCCCTGCATTCCTGGTATAAATCCCACTTGGTCGTAGTGTATTATCCTGCGGATGATTTTCTGTAGTCTTTTTGCAAATATCTTATTTAAGATTTTAGCATTGATATTCATTAGGAAGATTGATCTATAATTTTCTTTCTCTGTTTTCAGCCTACCTGGTTTAGGGATAAGTACCATGTCTGTGTCATAAAAGGAATTTGATAAGACTCCTTCAATCCCTATTTTTTCAAATAGTTTTTATAGCGTTGGAGTTAGTTTTTCTTTAAATATATGGTAGAATTCACATGTAAATCCATCTTGTCCTGAGGATTTTTTCATAGGGAGTTAGTTAATAGCTTGTTCTATTTCTTTTTCCAAAATGGGACTATTTAAACTATTACTCTGTTTATTTGGGCAAGCTATATTTTTGAAGGTATTCCATTTCATTAACTCGAATTTGTTGGCATAAAGTTGGGCAAAGTAGCTCCTAACTATTGTTCTCATTTTCTCTTCATTAGTGGTGAGTTCTCCCTTTTCATTTTTAAGACTAACAATTTGCTTTTCCTCTTTCCTTTTTTTAGTCAGATTTACTAAGGGTTTGTGTATTTTGTGTTTTTTTTCATAGAACCAAGTATTAATTTTATTAATTAATTCATTTTTTTTTTTTGTTTTGTTTTGTTTTTTAACTTCCAATTTTATTAATCTCACCTTTTATTTGTAGAATTTCAAGTTTCATGTTTGTCTGGGTTTTTTTAATTTGTTCCTTTTCTACCATTTTTACTTGTGAGCCCAATTTGTTGACCTTCTCTTTCTCTATTTTATGCAAGTAGGCCTCTAGAGATGTAAAACTTCCCCACATTACTGCTTTAGCTGTATCCCACACATTTTGGTATGTCTCATTATTGTCATTTTCTTTGGTGAAGTTATTAGTTATGTCTATGATTTGCTGTTTCACTCAGTCATTTTTTAGTATGAGATTATTTAGTTTCCAATTATTTTTTGGTCTATTTTCCCCTGGCTTTTTATTGAATGTAATTTTCATTGCATTGTGGTCTGAAAAGGATGCATTCACAATTTCTGCCTTACTGCATTTGATGTTGAGGTTTTTATGTCACAGTATATGATTAGTTTTCATATAGGTTCCATGAACTGCTTAGAAGAAAGTATACTCCTTTCTGTCTCCATTTGGCTTTCGCCAAAGATCTATCATATCAAACTTTTCTAGTATTCTATTTACCTCTTTGACTTTTTTCTTATTTATTTTGTGGTTTGATTTATCTAATTCTGAGAGTGAAAGGTTGAGATCTCCCACTATTATAGTTTTGCTGTCTATTTCTTCTTGCAGCTCTCATAATTTTTCTTTTAAGAATTTAGATGCTGCATCACTTGTTGTGCATATGTTTAATAGTGATACTGCTTCATTATCTATGCTACCCTTTAGCAAGACGTAATGCCCTTCCTTATCTCTTTTAATTAGATCAAATTTGTTTTTTCTTGATCTGACATGAGGATGGCTACCCCTGCTTTTTTGGTTTTGCCTGAAGCATAGTAGATTCTGCTCCACCCTTTTACCTTTATTCTGAATGTATCACCCTGTTTCAGGTGTATTTCCTGTAAACAACATATAGTAGGAATCTGGCTTTCAATCCAATCTGCTAACTGCTTCTTCTTTATGGGGGAGTTTACCCCATTCACATTTATGGTTAGAATGACTAATTCTATATTGCTTGCCATCCTGTTAACCCCTGCTTATTCTTTTCTCCTTTCCTTTCCTCTTACCCCCGTCCCCAGTATTAAACTTGTGAGCACCACTTGCTTTTCACAGCCCTCCCTTTTTAGTATCCCTTCCCCACCTTAAAGTTCCTCCCCCGATTTTACACCTTTTCCTCCCAATTTCTGTATTCCCTTCCCCTTAGCTTACTCCTTCCCTCCCATTTTTCAATGAAGTGGAAGAAGTTTCACCATAAATTGAATATGTCTATTGATACACACTATGTTCATCCCCCTCATTTCTTTCTCTCAGATAAAGTAGGTTACCTTTTCCTCTTCATGAGATGTAGTACCACCACTTTACCCTTTTTATGATATAATTTCCTTTCCACCTCTAGTTTCCAGGACAAATTACACATGTGTTCTTTACATATCTTTATGGCAGAAATATATTACTCAAATTTTCTTTTTACCTTTTTAGAAATGTCTTGAGTTCTGTATTTGAAAATCAAACTTTTTGTGCAGATCTGGTTTTTTCATCAAGAATAGATGGAATTCATTTTTTTGGCTAAATGCCCATCTTTTTCCCTGCTAGATCTTGGGTTATCCTTATTGTGGCTCCTCCATATCTGAATTGCTTTTTTCTAGCAGCTTCCAATATTTTTTCCTTCGTCTGTTGGTTATTGAACTTGGCCACTATATTTCTTGGCATTTTGATTTTAGGGTTTCTTTCAGTAGGTGATAGATGATTTTTTTCAATGTCTACTTTATCCTCTGTTTCCAAAACATATGGGCAGCTCTCTTTGATAATTTCCTGGAAAATATTGTCCAGGCTCTTTTTTTCCTCATATTTTTCAGGAAGTCTGATTATTCTCAAATTGTCTCTTCTGGATCTGTTTTCCAGTTCTGTTGCCTTCCTAATAAGATACTTGACATTCTTTTCAATTGTTTCATTTTTCTGGTTTTGCTTGACTACTTCTTGCTTTCTCCTTGAGTCATTCATTTCTACTTATTTGATTCTAATTTTCTATGATGTATTTTCTTCACTCACTTTTTCTTATATCTTTTTGTAATTGTCCAATTGAGTTTTTAAGTGAGTTTTTTTATTGTATGGAATTTTTTTCCATTTCATTAATTTTATATTTTTAGAGAGCTGTTTTCTTTTTCCAACTCACTAATTTTACTTCTCAATTATTTCATTTCTTTATCCACTCTGGATGACTTCTCCAGAGTCTTGCCAAACTTCCCTTTCCTTTTTCTATTTCTCTTTTAGCTCTCTTGTGAGAGCCTTTTTGATATCCTCTATGAGAGTCTTGTGTATTGAGGAGCAGATCATATTGCCCCTTAGGGGATTCCTCTGGAGACAGTCTGCTTTTAGTCTCCCTAGGGTTTGAAGTCGGCTCTCTATCCATACAGAAGCTGTCAATGGTCAGAGCCCTTTTAAATTTTTTGTTCATTTTGTCACAATGGAATTGAAGAAAATAAATTGGCAAGAGAAACAATTGGTCTATTTCTGGGGGGAGATGGGGATGGATGGTTTTATTGGGCTTACTCTACAGACTGCAGGAAACAGCAGCGAGGCACTAGCAGAACAGAGATACCTGTGCTGCCTCTGTGCTCTGAGGCTCTAAGAACAGGCTGAGTCACTCTGGGTGGGGGTGGCTGTAGCCAGGGACCTCTGTTGTTTACACTTTCTCTGCTGATCCTGGCTTGCTGCCAAAATGGAAAACCCTCACTGTGGTAAAGGTCAGTTCTGCAGAAATGACAGGGATCACACCTCTCCCCCTCAGAACTGAGCTGTCTGCCTTGCTCTCACTGCTTGCCCTCAGCTTGTGCCCAGACTGTTCGTACCCTCCCCCAAGAAAACACAGACCTTTTCTGGTGAATTCCAAGGATGTATTCTGTTGGTAATTATTTGTGTTTTTTTTTTTTTCAGTCAAGCATTAATTCCGAGGCTTGTCATGAAGTAAATTCTGAGAGAAAACGCTGAGCTCAAGCAGCTATGTGCCTCCTCCCTGCCATCTTGGCCGGAAGTCCTAAGATACAGTTCTTTAAAGCTAAACATATCTTCCCATTTAAATATGTAAACATTTTAGCCTTTAAAAAAACGTAGTTTTTTTTTTCCTTCCCTTTTAACTTTTTTATGCTTCTCTTGAGTTCTGTAGTTCAAGATCATTTTTTTTTCTTCAGCTATCCTCTTTTCATCAAAAAATAATTGAAATTCCTTTATTTCATAAATTTCCATCTTCTTTCCTGAAAGATAATACTCAATGTAGCTAGATAATTTATTCTTAGTTGCATTCCAAATTCCTTTGCCTTTTGAGAATATCAGATTCCAGGACTTTCAATTCTTTAAGGTAGAAACTACGATCTCCTGAATAATTCTAATTGTGGCTCCTTGATATTTCAAGTGTTTTTTTCTGGCTGCTTGCAATATTTTCTCCTTGATTTGATAATTCTGAAATTTAGCTTTTATGTTCCTTGGAGTTTTCATTTTGGAGTCACTTTCAGGAGATGTTCGGTGAATTCTTTTAATGGCTATTTTACCCTTCTAGACAGGTAACGTTCTTCTAGAACATATGGACAGTTTTTCTTGATGGTTTCCTGAAAGATAATGTTTATTCTTTTTTTCATTGTATGGTTTTCAGGTATACCAACAATTCTCAGACTGTCTCCTGTTTTTATGTCACTTGTTTTTTTTTACAATGAGGTATTTTACATTGTTTTCTTTCTCTTTCTTTCTTTCTTTCTTTCTTTCTTTCTTTCTTTCTTTCTTCCTTCCTTCCTTCCTTCCTTCCTTCCTTCCTTCCTTCCTTCCTTCCTTCCTTCCTTCCTTCCTTCCAGCTAATTTCTTGTCAATTAGTGGAGTGGACAGAGAAAGCTCCTATTACATCATCCTGCTACCCCAAAATAATCTATTTAATATATACTCTTTGGACTGAAGACATATTTGATATTAACATAATATGAATAGATGCTGTATTTGACCTTAGCCAAAAGGCCCAGGAAATGATCTTTAACTTTCATTTGAAGAATGTTATAAAGATTTTCTATCTAGAAGTGACTCTAAGAATAGTGTTGGCAGGAACAGAGCAAATATGGCAGAGGGTAGACCAGTTGTTTTGTTCATTAATTTTTTTTTTCCATTTCACAAATTCTATATTTCAAGTAGTTATTTTTGTCTCAGTTCTTTCCTGGTATCCCTCAATGAACACCAGATCAAGATTTTGATCAGGTTTTAGAGTGTCGTTTCTTCCTTCCTTCCTTCCTTCCTTCCTTCCTTCCTTCCTTCCTTCCTTCCTTCCTTCCTTCCTTCCTTCCTTCCTTCCTTCCTTCTTTTCTTTCTAATTTTTGGATTTTGTTGGACTGATTCTTGCTGTCTGTGTCATTAACCTCCATTTGTCCAATTCTAATTTTTATTGAGTTATTTTTTTCAGTTAGCCTTTTTCCATATCACCAAAATGATTTTAAGGTATGTTCTCTTTTCCCAAGCTCTCATTTTCTTACCCCATTTTTCTTCTATCTCTTTTGAGGCCCTTTTTGACTTCTTCTATGGTCAGAGCTTTTATTGCTTTTTTGCTCATTTTTAAATGTTGAGGTTTGCTCTTAGGGCCAAGGAGAGATTATCCCAAACTTCTTTTACAGATGAGAGTGATTTCATGCTGCCCTGGGGCCAGTGCTACCAGCTTCCTTCCCCTGCAGGGTGTGTGTGGCCAAGTCCTGATTGTTATACTGGGGTTCAGGGGCTCACTTTTTGTCTCCTGTCACTATATTGGAGTTCTCATAGCTAGAACGATGATCCACTGGATTCTGAACTAAGAAAGATTTGTAAACACTACTATATTTGGCTACGAACTTCCCACTAGATTACCCTAGCATGGAAGCCATTCCACCCTGGCTATTTTTACATTGTGCTATACCTGCACTGGGCTGAAATCCTGTCCCTGCCTGATTGAGACTTTTCTTGAACTTCTTTAAAAATAACTACTGCTCAAATTGGTTATACTCCAAAATATTTTTGGGTTCTGACACTATAAAACCTGATCAAAATCTTGATCTGGTGTTCAATGAGGGATATCAGGAAAGAACTGAGACAAAAACTGGTCTACCCCCTGCCATATTGGCTCTGTTCCTGACAACACTATTCTTAGAGTCATTTCTAGATAGAAAATCTTTATAACATTCTTCAAATGAAAGTTAAAGATCATTTCCTGGGCCTTTTGGCTAAGGTCAAATACAGCATCTATTCATATTATGTTAATATCAAATATGTCTTCAGTCCAAAGATTATATATTAAATAGATTATTTTGGGGTAGCAGGGTGATGTAATAAGAGCTTTCTCTGTCTACTCCACAAATTGACAAGAAATTGCTGAGCATATTTCTTGGAATAGTTTATTTTTCCTTTGGGAACAAAATAAAATCATATTGAGAATTTAGCTTTAAGCCTTTTCTCCAAATCCCTTGACAATGACATATATACATATACAATCTAGCTTGAAAGAAAAACTTAGTAGTTTTGTCTCTCAAGGGTATTCTTTTTAACTGATTCCTTTCATCTGAAGAAAGGACAGAGGAAGTCATTTTACTTGTATCTTTTTTCTGCCATGGAATATAATATTTCATCTTAGCTAGAAGGAGTAAGAGGTAGGAGAAGATATACTGTGTCTTACCCACTTCCAATTCTAAGTTTCTTCCTCTTCTATGTACTTAAGCAATTATACAAACAAACAACAACTAATTATAACAACAATAGATCATACATTTTATACAATGCCTTTTGTAGAAGTATCAATAGGTTTTTAATAGAAAAATAACATCACAATGACAAAAATTTAAATTGATTTATTTGACATAGATAATGTGCATTTTTTTTTTTAGCCTGTTCCTTACCAAATCCCAGTTCAGTTTCTAATTGATTTATCTATTGTTTAACAATTCCCACTTGAAGTCCAAGTAGTCTTCTCATAATTTGGCATGAAATAATTGATCTGTTTAAAGCAAAAAAGACAATGACAATATCCAAATTAGATTGCATTTTTTTTTCCTTCAGCATTCTAGATTCAAGCAGTTTCAGAACAAACACAATCTGATTTTCAGTAGTATTACTTTTAATTATTTTAATGTAATGGGTTTCTTTCTGCTTGATGCTTCCTAAGATTTCCAAAAGTGTAACATGCTGTCATCTCCAGAAACTGCCTATAGCTCTCTGGTCTAGAGGAGAGACTTCTTCTTCCTCCAGAAAGCCGCCTTAAGTCTGGCCCAGACAAGACTCTATCTTTTGAGTGCCGCCCTCTTTTATCATCCCAGAGAATGGGTGTGGGATAACACAAGGGCTTCTGGGGGAAATTACTTCAACCAATGAACTTGCTCCTCCTAAGCATGCAAGCTCCTCCCCCAGGAGTTCACAAGTAAAACTCCCCTTAAAGGCTGGAACTAGAGAATTGTTAAGTACTGACTTAGCACTTAGTAAGAACCTAATACCTCATTATCTCATTAGCACTTAGTAAGAACCTAACATCTCCCCCTTTCTTTTGATTTAGAACATAGGGTGGTCATGACCTTGAAACATAAATCCATCAATATGGGAGGCATTACACATAACTACATAGATTACATAAACACATAGTAACATAGTAACATAGAACATAGTAATGTAATACATGCTAGAAGTATATAACGAATAACATGATCAAATAATCACAAATTGAGAATTTATACATGTCCATAAGTCCATTGTCCATTAGTCTCAACTTGTGTTAGGAAATCCAATGATTCCTGCTGGTTTTTAAGTTCTTTAACAGTCTTCTTATTAGCCATGCTCTTTCAGTGTCAGATGTTTCTTAAATTTTCTCCTTTGTTTTGAGGTCTTTCTCTTTTTCCATCTCTCTCTGATGGATAAGGCGAATACGACTCATTGGCACCCATCTGATTCCTTCTCCTGCTGAATAAATATAGGCAAACCCTCTCCCCCCAGGCATTTAATCTATCTAATTTCCTTCTATTTACCACTTTCTAAATCGCTTCTCATCATCTGGCATTTACAATGGAGTTGTTTGCACTGGACACAGCTCTGTTGGTTTAAAAGGCCTGTATTCTCCCCAAGTGTAATCCATTTTTGCAATCTGATTGCCTTTTGGCTGATTTATCAGGTAATCATCCCCTTCCTGAAATCACCAGGGTCCTGACATCAGCCTCCATGATAAATGGTAACTCACAAGTAACAACATTAAGAGATATTTAGCTAGATCCTGCTGAGAAGAGTTTAGGGATTAATGGGACAGGGGGAAGGGAGGAAAAGCCTCATAAGAGCAGTCTAATAAAATGGATTTCAGATTGTAGGAAGAGGTGGATGGTATGTTGCCTGGTAAGATGCAGTAATATTTAGATTACATGATTAGATTGGGCATAAAAGAAATCCAAGGGATTGATATTGGGTTCTTATTAAGTGCTAATGAGATAATGAGATATTAGGTTCTTACTAAGTGCTAAGTTGGTACTTAACAATTCTCTAGTTCCTGCCTTTACTGGGAGTTTTACTTGTGAACTCCTGGGGGAGGAGCTTGCATTCTTAGGAGGAGCAAGTTCATTGGTTGAAGTAATTTTCCCCAGAAGCCCTTGTGTTATCCCACGCCCATTCTCTGGGAGGATAAAAGAGGGCGGCACTCAAAAGATAGAGAGTCTTGTCTGGGCCAGATTAAGGTGGCTCTCTGGAGGAAGAAGAAGTCTCTCCTCTAGACCAGAGAGCGATAGGCAGTTTTGGGAGACAACATATTGTTACATGTACAACTGTTACATATTGGTGCCCAACATGGGGCAAGGACTTTTGCTTATCCTGACAAGGACTTATTCTGGGCTCTTCAGAGGAGCTAGACTGGACCATCGAACTATAGTTTTGAATTTCTATAAACCTAACACAAAGGGAATCTCATAGCTTCTCTTTTGCTCTCTTATTCCATGAATTCTCCCTTGTCTTATATATTAAAAGTGTTTTGGGGGAGCGGGGATAAAGGGGCCACAAGGAAAAGGAACTCTTTTTTCATTTTATTGTTTGCTTTTCTATTCATTCTAATTTCTTAACTTTTATGACTTATAACTCAAATGTTGAGTCATTTGAGTTAATTTATTAATAACATTAATAATAAAAATAAGAATGATAACAATTATAGTGCTTTAATGTTTAAAAATAACATTGTAAGTATTATTTTTTTTTTTAAACAGCTGTTAGGATTAGTTGTTAATTGTTCCCATTTTACAAATAAATAAACTTGGACCAGGTAACAAATAAGTTACTTTTTCTGAGTCACACATAATAAATGTGCAAAGCCAAATTCAAGCCCAGGTCTTCAGGTCCAGCACAATGTCCATTGTATCACCTCACTTCCTCTGTGCTGTCAGTAATGATTTGTAGGATAATCTGAAAATGATCTAAGACTGTTTCGTTCCCTCAGCTGATTTTATTCATAAATCCCTGAATTTTTTTTTAACACATTTGAAATCCTGTCAATATTATTTAAGTTGATAAATTAAAGCAACTCCATACAATAATTTAAGAAGACTTCTAAATGTTATTATTATTTTTTACTCTATAATGGAATTCAACTATAAGAAAAAAAAAAACCAAAACTGTCCTGATTACCTTGAGATAAAATACAAACTACTTGCTTTGTCATTTAAAGTTATCCACAGTTTGACTCCCAATTATCTTTCAGATTTATATCTTATTGCTGCCCTTCATGCCTTTTCTATTTTTGTCAAACTCTTCTACAAGTTTTCCATCTCTCCTCTTTTTGTTTTTGCAGGAGTTAGGGGGACTTCACATGTATATAACTGTCTCTATCCTCAGTTTTCCCTTGGACCATCCATAATTATTTTTAAAGAACAGTTCAGGAATCTCCAGCAAAAGGCCTTTCTTGATCCATACCATCTTTGCCCATCACAGTTACTACATACACTACAAGTGAATGATTATCAAACAGTTCTTGGAAAATATATGCATGAAACAATTTTAAATTTAATATATAATGTTAATATTGTGGCCATTACTTTATTAAATTGAGATGAGACAATCAACAAAAGATTAAATCAAGTTTGGATTATAGGATTCTGCCTATTTCCAAAACATAAATGCTTACACTAAAAATTTAACAATCATCTCTTCTGGTCCAGGAGAAGAAAGGAGAGGAAAAAAGAGGGGAGGAGAGGAAAAGAGAGGAGAGGAGAGGGGAGGAAAGGAGAGGAGAGGAGATGAGAGGAGAAGGGAGGAGAAGAGAGGAGAGGAGAGGAGAGGGGAAGAAACAAGAGGAAAGGAGAAGAGAGGAGAGGGGCAGGGAAGAGAGGGGAGGGGAGGAGAATGTTTTTAGCTATCACACTTAACAACAGGAAGTATAGTTAGAATCAGTGAATTTATTTATCTAATATCAAAATAGAAAAGCTGGATTCTCTTTTTTTTTCTCTTTAAAATTTTAATTCTATAGAATTCTTCTAAAATAGTTATTATGACATTAGGAACATTCCTAGGCATAATAGTCAATTTGTAAATGACTAAGCTTTAATCTTGTATGTGGAAATAATTTTTTTTTTCAATTTAAAATTTGATTTCTCATGTACAATGTAATATTTCTGCTGTATGCCCTTACCAACCTACATTTGAAAATGTAGTTGCTTGTTGGTAATCCAGTCATACATTACTTTGAACATCTTAAATGAAGGCAGGTGAAACCTTTAAGCTGTCTTGACCTACCTTATCTTTATTTGAAGTCTAATTTAAGATGCACAAATCTTTGTAAATTTAATGTGATTTTTATGATAAAAGCTGTTCTGTAGAAGTTGATAAGATTCAATCACTAATTGACTTACTGAAGCCAGTTCCACCCTACTCATCTATCTGCCCCCTTCCTTCACATACACACCCAAGAAATTATATTTGTTCTTTGTAATTCATAGTTAGAGTATGCAACTTAAATCTTTTCTTTTTTTGCTTTCATAACTTCCTGATAGAAGTTTAAGGACATGTATTATATCTTGCATAAGAGTCTTCCAGAAAGTCTGAAATAGTTGTTTCCTCAGCTTTTTTGCTGAGATTCTATTTGTGACGGAATGCAAATAGAAAGACAATATGCTACAAGTCCAACTATCTCTTCATGTCTCCCAGACAGAACAGGCATGAGTTAGCTATGCATTTTATTATATATTCATGCATACATTTGTACTAAAATAAAAAGAAAGAAAGAAAGAAAGAAAGAAAGAAAGAAAGAAAGAAAGAAAGAAAGAAAGAAAGAAAGAAAGAAAGAAAGAAAGAAAGAAAGAAAGAAAGAAAAAGAAAATAAAAATAAATTTCAGCTCCAGGAAAAGTTGTGAAGTAAATTATACTTTTTTCTTATGATTAGAAAAATCATTTTTCTCACTTCATCTATTTCCTTCCCGAAAGTAAATGATTACTAAATAAAGGATCCTCATTTTCCTTCTAAAAGTTTTTCACTGTGAAAAATGATGAATTTCCTAATTAAAAATCTTAACTTGCTACTGCTACAAACTATGGGATACTCTTCCTGCAGAGAAAAGCTTCCACATTGTACTGTGAAAAATATGTTGCTTGGGGATACAAAGCTAAGCCTTAACATTTTAAATACCTTTGACTTAGAAGCCAGCTAACTATGAAGCTTGTTTCCCATTTTCTTACTAATGATTTATCATCACTTCATCACTGTTAATCACTAATAGTGATAACAGAGAAGAATTTTTTGGTTTTAATTTAGATACATGTGGAAGAACAGGAGTAACATTCATGAATGAAAAAGAGAGCCTCCCTATCATTCTTCTAACTTTGAGGAAGATATTCTTTCTAGTTCAGCCAACATAACTCCAGTCACTGGGACTAAAGCATTAATCAGATGTTACAAGGTCATGTGTATACTTTATTTTTTTTTTATATTTATTTATTTATTTGTTTATTTATTTATTTATTTATTTAATTTATTTTTTTATTCATTTTTCCAAATTATCCCCGCCCTCCCTCCACTCCCTCCCCCCGATGGCAGGTAATCCCATACATTTTACATGTGTTACAATATAACCTAGATACAATATATGTGTATAAATACCATTTTCTTGTTGCACATTAATTATTAGCTTCCGAAGGTATAAGTAACCTGGGTAGATAGACAGTAGTGCTAACAATTTACATTCGCTTCCCAGTGTTCCTTCTCTGGGTATAGTTATTTCTGTCCATCATTGATCAACTGGAAGTGAGTTGGATCTTCTTTATGTTGAAGATTTCCACTTCCATCAGAATACATCCTCATACAGTATTGTTGTTGAAGTGTATAGTGATCTTCTGGTTCTGCTCATTTCACTCAGCAACAGTTGATTTAAGTCTCTCCAAGCCTCACTGTATTCCTCCTGCTGGTCATTTCTTACAGAGCAATAATTTTCCATAACCTTCATATACCACAATTTACCCAACCATTCTCCAATTGATGGACATCCATTCAACTTCCAGTTTCTAGCTACAACAAAAAGAGCTGCCACAAACATTTTGGCACATACAGGTCCCTTTCCACTCTTTAGTATTTCTTTAGGATATAATCCCAATAACAGCAATGCTGGGTCAAAGGGTATGCACAGTTTGATAACTTTTTGGGCATAGTTCCAAATTGCTCTCCAGAATGGCTGGATTCTTTCACAACTCCACCAGCAATGTATTAGTGTCCCAGTTTTCCCACGTCCCCTCCAACATTCATCATTATTTGTTCCTGTCATCTTAGTCAATCGGACAGGTGTGTAGTGGTATCTCAGAGTTGTCTTAATTTGCATTTCTCTGATCAGTAGTGATTTGGAACACTCTTTCATATGAGTGGAAATAGTTTCAATTTCATCATCTGAGAATTGTCTGTTCATATCCCTTGACCATTTATCAACTGGAGAATGGTTTGGTTTCCTATAAATCAGGGTCAGTTCTCTATATATTTTGGAAATGAGACCTTTGTCAGAACCTTTCCTTTTAAAAATATTTTCCCAATTTGTTACTTCCGTTCTAATCTTGTTTGCATTAGCATTGTTTGTACAGAAACTTTTTAGTTTGATATAATCAAAATCTTCTATTTTGTGATCAATAATGATCTCTAGTTCTCCTCTGGTCATAAATTCCTTCCTCCTCCACAGGTCTGAGAGGTAGACTATTCCCTGTTCCTCTAATCTATTTATGATCTCATTCTTTATGCCTAAATCATGGACCCATTTTGATCTTATCTTGGTATATGGTGTTAAGTGTGGGTCCATATCTAATTTCTGCCATATTAATTTCCAGTTTTCCCAACAGTTTCTTCGGAAAAATGAATTTTTGTCCCTAATGTTGGTATCTTTGGGTTTGTCAAAGACTAGATTGCTATAGATGTACCCTTTTTTGTCCTTTGTATCTAATCTGTTTCACTGATAGACCGGTCTATTTCTTAATCAATACCAAATGGTTTTGGTGACTGCTGCTATATAATATAGCTTTAGATCAGGTACACTTAGACCACCTTCCTCTGACTTTTTTTCATTAGTTCCCTTGCAATTCTCGACCTTTTATTCTTCCATATGAATTTTGTTGTTATTTTTTCTAGGTCATTAAAATAGTTTCTGGGGAGTCTGATTGGTATAGCACTAAATAAATAGATTAGTTTGGGGAGTATTGTCATCTTTATTATATTTGCTCGGCCTATCCAAGAGCACTGAATGTCTTTCCAATTATTTAAATCTGACTTTATTTTTGTGGCAAGTGTTTTGTAATTGTTCTCATATAATTCCTGACTATTCTTTGATAGATGGATTCCCAAATACTTTATACTCTCAACATTTGTTTGGAATGGAATTTCTCTTTGTATCTCTTGCTGTTGCATTTTGTTGGTGATATATAAGAATGCTGAGGATTTATGTTGATTTATTTTGTATTTTATTTATTTATTTATTTTGCTAAAATTCTGAATTATTTCTAATAGCTTTTTAGCAGAGGCTTTGGGGTTCTCTAAGTATACCATCATGTCATCTGCAAAGAGTGATAGTTTGATTTTCTCATTTCCTACTCTAATTCCTTGAATCTCTTTCTCGGCTCTTATTGCCGAGGCTAGCATTTCTAGTACTATATTGAATAGTAATGGTGATAGTGGGCAACCTTGTTTCACTCCTGATCTTACTGGGAAAGGTTGCAGTTTATTTCTATTGCATATTATGCTTACTGAAGGTCTTAAATATATACTCCTGATTATTCTAAGGAATAATCCATTTATTCCTATACTCTCAAGAGTTTTTAGTAGGAATGGATGTTGGATTTTGTCAAATGCTTTTTCTGCATCTATTGAGATGATCATATGGTTTTTATTAATTTGATTATTAATATGGTCAATTATACTAATAGTTTTCCTAATATTAAACCAGCCCTGCATTCCTGGTATAAATCCTACTTGATCATAGTGTATTATACTGGGGATGATTTTCTGAAGTCTTTTTGCTAATAGCTTATTATGATTTTAGCATCAATATTCATTAAGGAAATTGGTCTATAATTTTCTTTCTCAGTTTTCGATCGACCTGGTTTAGGTATCAGTACCATGTCTGTGTCATAAAAGGAGTTTGGTAGGACTCCTTCATTCCTTATTTTTTCAAATAGTTTATATAGCATTGTGGCTAATTGTTCTTTAAATGTTTGGTAGAATTCCATGTATATACTTTAGCAAAAGGCTAGAACACATATCTAATCTAAAAGAGATGAAGGGTGAGTGCACAGAAAATATTTTAATCTATTTAAACTACATATATGTATTTGCACATGCATGTGTGTAAGCAGGTACATATCTATGAAATATGTGTATACTAACATGGTAGGAATAGAAAATAATAGTGAGAAAAATGTAATGTTTTTCTCATGACATACATATTTGTTAGCACCTCATAGGTAAGAATGAATGATGACCATATATATTATATGATAGAAATAATTCTAGTAGGCATGTATTTATTCATTAATATGAAAAGAATTAGAATTCATTGCCATTTAATACTAACACTTCATCAACATTGGTCTATATTAAATGACATTTTCCCTTACATATCAAAATACTTTTATTTCTTTGACCCAATCATAAAAACTTATAAGTAAAAAAAAAAAAAAAAAAAAAAAAAAAACTTATATCAATTCATTTAAAAAAAAATATTGATTTATTGTCACTCTCAATTAAAAATAATGATCTTGTTCCAACTGAACCTGCCTTGTAACAATGAAGCCCAGTTAAGCAAAATAAAATATCATATTGGTTATGCATTCACACTTGCATGAGTGGGCATACACACACATACAAACACACTCACCCAAACACAGATACTCCTCATTTTGTTTTAATAGTCCAATCCCTTATTTGCCACTCAGTCTATATGTCAAGATAAGTCATTGTAAGTATCTTATATCTTTAGAACTATTTTACATTAATTATGGTGCTCATTACATTATTGTGATTTTCATGAATTTCTATGGTAACTTAAGTTGTGTTCTTTCTCCCACACAAATATTTAGTGGTTAAATATTGAAATCTATTTGCATGCACAACATATTGCTCTCTTGATCTTTGGATAACCTGAACACATATATCTTAGACAAACATTAAAAATGGACAACAAAAGGAGAAAGAATTAATTAGGAAAAGAATGCTTCAGATTGTTATTGAAAAATTATAGTGATTTTAATGACTCAAGACTTTCCATGTGAAAGAGGCCACCTTTTTAATACTAAAATTATCTTATAATTCAACATAGCTCTCAAGTACAAAATGTGCTTAAACTTGAAGAATGATAGCAATATGCAAATGCAGTATTGATAATTACTCATTCGTGGGTCCTATCAACTCAAGAATCCATTATTCTGAACTTATTCTTTTCATATTTATGCATGATAGTTCCAATGCTATGGTCATTTCATGTTACTTCATAAATTCAAGTACCCTCATTTCTTCTTTGACTCTGATCATTGACAGGGTTGACAGTTCATTGCTCCTAATGACCAATGATTTTTCCTTTGCATCCTTTCTGCTAACAAATAACTTTATACATTGTTTCCTATCAGAAGTAATAATAATTGATATTTATATAGGGCTTCAAATTTGTACAGAATCTACATTAATTCACTTGAGTCTGAAAGCAATCTTAATGAAACTGTTATTATTCACATTTTATATAGAAAAACTAAGGAGTCAACTAAGTGACACAGTAGATTGAGAAAAACACCTAGAATTTGGAAGACCTGATTTAAATCTGGGCTCAGAAATTGTTATATGCAAAAGTGTCTTAACTAATATGTGATTCAGTGTCCTCATCTGTAAAATAAGAATTATAATAGTACTTATCTCCTAATTTTGTTGTGAGAATAAAATGAGATAATATTTGTACATCTCTTTATAAACTTTAAAATGCTATATTAACACCCATTAGTCTTATTAAATATTCATACCAATTATATACATGCCATAGCAAGTGTCAGAAGTAAGATAAAAAATAATTTTCTTTCTTGATTTACAATGTCAGAATTTTTTCTATGATAACACAGTACTTCTAGAATTAAAAGAAAAAAATACTTATATTTATATGTAACTTTATATTTCATAAAGAGCTTTGCATGTATTATCCTATTTGAAAGTCAACACCAAGGTGTGAAGCACAACTTATAGGTCTGATTATCCCCCTTTTATCTTTTATCTTAAGAAAATGTCTCAAGAAACCAATCCATTGGGAAAAGGTCACTTTGTAATTGTCTGAGGCAGGATTTTAATCCAGTTTTCCTGAATTTCATAGTGAGTGTTCCACCATATTTTACTTTTTAATTGGCAGAATTATTAACCAGAAAGAATTCATTACAAAAATAACAAGTGATATAAAAATGGAGAATATGTAACAATGAATTCACAATGATAGGATGTATTATTAGTATAGAGCAGATGGATTATTTTTTGGTTTTATTACAAACATGATTTCATCGATATGAATACCCATTAAAATAAATCTATAACATCAACCTTGGAAATTTGCTTTAGACTGACAGAGATTAAGCAATTACCTGTGGTTATATAAGAAGTAAGTACCATAGAATTGAATCTGAATCCAATTTTTATTGAGTCCATATCAAGGGCTATATATATATAACTGAACAATACTTCTCAAAAGTTTAACTAAACTAAGAAACAAACAAAAAGCAACCTTTGAATGGGTTCAGTATTAAATTCAATCAGAATTCAATTCTAGATATTGCTAATGTTTTCTTGTGTAAAATGTATAATCATGGTCTACTGGTTCTTAAAAGAGATGAAGATGAAGTATAAGAGTGATTCTAAGAAGGGACTTTCAGGGATCAAAATGGCAGAGTAAGTAGTAAATTTCTATTACTCTCTCATATTTAACTCAAAACAATCATAAAATAGCAATCTCAAAACAAATTATGGAGCAGCAGAACCAGCAAAAAGACTGAATGAAACATGATAGCAGAGGCATAATTTATATCACAATGCCCTCTATTTATGGAAGAATGGAGGGGAGGGAGAAAAATTTGGAATTAAAAATCTCATTAAAATGAATACTAAAAATTTTCTTCACATATAACTGGGAAAAACAAAATACTATTAAAACATTTGCCACATAAAAGAACATATGCTAGAATGTATTGTTTTTTTTCTGAAATTAAATATATCATGAGGAATTTTTAATTTTATATCTTTACTTAAAAAAAAAAATAAGGTTGTTTGGCCATCTCAAGGCATTCATCAGTTGTCAAGTTCTGATCTCTCAGTGGTAATCCTTCTGTGGGAGGAGATTTCTTCTCTCTGTGAATCTTTTTCTCTGTCCTCTTCACTTGCAAATGCACGGGACGTCTTCTCCTTGATCCAATCCAGAACTGCTCCTCCAGGCCTCAGTCCCAACTCTGGTCCAGACTCGACTCACTCCTTGCTCAATGGTGTCTTCTTTTATCCTCCCAGAGAAGGGGCATGTGAGAATGCAAGGGCTTGTGGGAAAATTACTTCTACCAATGAACTTGCTCCTCTTAAACATGCAAGCTCCTCTTCAGAAGTTCAAAGGAGTAAAACTGCCCTTAAAGGCTGGAACTAGAGAATTGTTAAGTACTAAGACTTAGCACTTAGTAAGAACCTAATATCTCATTATTTCATTAGCACTTAGTAAGAATCTAACATCTCCACCTTTCTTTCAAACACAAACAGAATTGCCTGTGAAGCAGCATATGACAAGATTAGAAAAAGCATTGATTAAAGCTAAGAGAGAAAGACAGGATATAAGTTATTTTATACATGCATATCCTGTGATTGAAGATATTGACTCTGTAGGTCAAAAAAGGAGAAGATATACACCTTTAGATTTGAATAAAATTAAAGATTTGACAAAAGGTTGTACCCTTTATGGGGCTACATCAGGTTATGTTAAAATGTTACTAGATGGTTTGTCTTATGAAGTCCTAACCCCAAATGATTGGAAATCCATAGCAAAGACATGTCTAGAATGTCTGGACAAAATTTGTTATGGCTTGTGGAGTTTCATGAATTATGTAAGATCCAAGTTAGATGCAATATAGAAACAGGAGTTAACACACAATTCACTTTTGAACAATTAGCTGGTGAAGGTCAGTATGGAAAGAATTCAGAACAGATTAATTATCCCATGACAGTGTATGAGCAAATTGATAAGGCTGCAATAAAAGCTTGGTGTGTCCTCGCTAGACAGAAAGATCACAGAGAGGCTTTCACTAAAATACAGCAAGGTCCCAATGAATCTTTTGTGGATTTTGTGGGATGTCTGCAAACTGCTGTCAAAAGAACTATTGGAGAAAATGCAGCTACAGAAATAATGACCAGACATCTGGCTAAGGAAAATGCCAATGAGATTTGCAAAAGAATTATATGGGGATAAGACAAAGATACTCCTTTAGAGGAGATCATAAGACGCTGTGCTACAGTGGGAACAGATGCTTTTACACCCGGACTATGATGAACATGGAAAGACAGGGTCCCTCTTGGCAAAGGACTTCTAGAGAAATTTGTCGATGTTTCCAATGTGGAAAAATTGGACATCTAAGAGCTCAGTGTAGATATGGAGATAGAGTGAGAAGACAGGGTGAGAGAAGACTTGAAACTCCATGTCCAAAATGTCACAAGGGCTTCCACTGGGCCTCCAAATGTAGATTGACCCAGGGAAAGGGGATGAGGGGCCCAGGTCCAGGGCCCCAGGCAAAAAAGACTTGGGGCTTGGTGGCAGCTGAGGTTACAACCAAAGAGCCTTTAGAAGGTCAGAACTCTGATGTGATCTATCAGCTGAAAATCAATCACATGGAAGAAAGGGATTACCTGATCAGTCAACCACAAGGCAATCAGATTGCAAAAATGGATTACACTTGGGGAGAATACAAGCCTTTTAAACCAACAGGGCTGTGTCCATTGCAAACAACTCCAATGTAATTGCCAGATGATGAGAAGAGATTTAGAAAGTGGTAAATAGAAGGAAATTAGATAGGTTAACTGCCTGGGAGAGAGAGTTTGCTTATATTTCTTCAGAAGGAGGAGGAATCAGATGGGTGCCAACGAGTTATATTTGCCTTGTCCAGCAGAGAGAGACAGAAGGGATTCTGAAAAAGATCACTTTAACCCCACAGCCTCTCTATGAAGGTCTTGGACATCCCCATTTTACTATGTCTAGTCAGAAATATGAATTTTATCAAATCCCTAAAGTTATATCACCCCTATAAATATGTAGATTACATAAACTATCCTTACTGAACCTCTTTTGTATTAGTCCACCTTGACACTCTTCCTCCTGGCGTCGTTTCCCTAACCCCTCATCCATGCCATATATTTCTCTTCTCAACCCCAGCCATACCCCTATTGTTCTCCTTTTAGCTAACTCTTTTAGGGTGCTAAACTCCTCTATAGATTTAGCCTGCCAGCTAAAGTCATACTCCAATCTTATAGAGTGTTCCCTTTCTCCTGGTTAACTGTTAGTCCACTGGGGAACTTGTCTTTTCTATTATTAATTGTTAAAACCCTTCTTTGCTAACTATATGCTCTCCCACATCTATTTCATATTAACCATACCTAGTGTCTATTGTATCTCTTCATTTTGTTGGTAACCCCTTCTCCTAAATAAATATAACTTTATAAAATGTGCATATTGTAATGTTCCGTTGTCTCCAGAAACTGCCAATTGCTCTCTGGGAGGAGATCTGCTGTCTCAACTGAATCTCTCGGCCTGATTCTTCTTCCTGTAGAGATCTGCCAACTCTGATTTAGAGTAGAGACTCCTCCTCCTCCAGAGTGCAGCCCTCTTTTATCCTCCCAGAGAATGGGTGTGGGGTAACACAAGGGCTTGTGGAGAAATTACTTCTACCAATGAACTTGCTCCTTTTAAACATTAAGCTCCTTCCCAGAAGTTCAAAGGGGTAAAACTCCCCTTAAAGGCCAGAACTAGAGAATTGTTAAGTACCAACTTAGCACTTAGTAAGAACCTAACAATCAGTAATATAATTCATGTTGTTTTTTTTCTTCCAACACAGGCACCTACAAAGACTTAACAGAAGTTTTCACTTGATATTTATAAACAAATTTGATTTGTGTGTGTGTGTGTGTGTGTTGTGTGGTGTGTGTGTTTGTGTGTGTTTTAAGATCCCTTCTTCCTCTTCTTTTCACAAATTTTTTTTTTTTTTTAAGTTCAGGTATGTTTTTTGTTGTTGTTGTTGTTTTTTTTTTTCACTATCCCCTTGTATTTAAACTCTAATTTAATCATTTTTAAAATTCAGGGATGACAAAAATAGACATTATTTTGAAATAAAAAAAAAGATCATTTTTAGCTTTGAGAATAATTTACTTGAGTTTAATAAAGTTGTTCAAAATGCTTGAAACATTATTAGGCATACCATTTAAAGAATTCAAATAAATCTTTAAATGCTAAGCTTATGAGATTTGCAAAATTAACTTTGTAATTACTGTGTGTCACAAAACACAGTGCTGATCGGCATTTTCCAACTGAATGAAGCTCAATTTAAGGAATGAACATCATGCACAGCAGAATATCATGAGATAATTTTGGATTTGTCATAGAGGCAATGTTTGAATATTGTATCTACTGACCAGGAAACACATGGCATATTAAATATCTTCACAATATGAATGCCTTTATTGAAAAAATGAGTATATTTCTCTAGATTCTATGAAGAAAAGAACTATCATTATTGACTGCAGCATCTTGGATCTAAGAAGATTTTAATTGTATTGAAATTTGACCTACATTTATTAACATAAAAATTAAGATGAGTAGATAGAAAATTTTAACATTAGTGCACAGCAGAGAATTAAAGAGTAATCTATAAGGAATCAAAGAAAAGATGGCCAGTCATGAATACAAACTCTTTTATTATAATTTATGCTTTCTTGCAATGGAAATATATTGTTGCATATGTTGAATTCTTCCTGATGTTCTGCAGAGCACATGACAATGTTTTTTTTTTTTCCCTTTTTTTCTTTTTCTGTTTTTAAAATTTATTTTATATTTAGTTTTAAATAAATGAATTAAGAGGAAAAAGCCAACATTACAAGGAAAAGGTGGGAGAGACATCACTAAACATCTATTTATTTGGAAAGAATACATAGGTATTTAAGTGGATTTCAACTTGAAATAGATAATCGTTTTGAGGAAGGAAGTAAATACATTGAACTAAGAGCATATTATAAGGGACATATTGTCCAAAATAAGGGAAGTCATGGTACCTTTATAATCTTTATTAAGCAGAATGAAGTATTCTGTTCTGTATTGAGCTTTGTATTTTAGAGGGCAGGAGAAGGTGGGGTCAACAAAAGGGAAGCATTTAGAGTAAATTTACCAAGAAGATGCTGGTTACATTAAATTAAAAAGGTTTTACACAAACAAAACCAACAGAAACAAGATTAAAAGGAAATTACAAAGCTGAAAAAGAATATTTATAGCCATTGTTTAATAAAGATCTCATTTCTAAAATATATAAATAACTGTAAAATGTATAAGAATAAAAGCCATTCCCCAATTGACAAATGGTCAGAGAATATGAATAGACAATTTTCAAATGATGAATCAAATCCATGTACAATTACAGGAAAACATGCTCTAAATCACTATTGATTAGAGAAATGCAAATTAAAACAACTCTGAGGAAGTACCTCATACCTCTCAGACTGGCAAGAAAAAGATAATGGTAGATGATGGAAGGGATGTGGTAAAACTGGGACACTAATGCATTGTTGATGGAATTGCGATTATAAAACTGTGCATACTCTTTTACCTAGTAATGCCAATAGTAGGTCTATATCACAGAAAAAATCTTAAAGAAGTGAAAAGGATCCACATGTGCAAAATTGTTTGTGGCAGTTCTTTTTGTGGTAGTAAAGAATTGGAAAATGAGTAGATGTCCATAAATTGAGGAATGGCTGAATTTATGGTATATGAAGATAATGGAATATCTTTGGTTACATGAACAGATGCTGAATGAAACAAGCAGAACCAAGAATACATTGTGCACAATTACAGCAATAATGTGTGATACAGCTATGCAAGACTTGGTTCTTCTCAATGGTTCAATGATCCAAAGCAATTCCAATAGTCTCTTCACAGAAAATGCCATCTGCATCTAGAAAAAGAACTATGGAGACTGGCTGTAAATCAAAACATGCTATGTTCACATTTTTTTTTGCTCTGTGTGTGTGTGTGTGTGTGTGTTTGATCTCCCTCATGTTTTTTTTCTCTTTTGCTCTGATTTTTCTCTCCCAACGTGATTCACAAAGCAATGTATATTAAACATAAATACATTTACTTGGGGGGGTGAGATTGCTTAAGATCATGCTAAATGAATATTAGCTAGAAGAATTGTTGATGTTAACTGGGAAAAGAATTATGAAAACATGGTAATTAATTTCACATAATTGAAGGTCTATCCCATGGAAGAGATATTCCTCTTTTTTTCTTAGTTCTAGAGAGTAGCTTGGTAGTTTATTGGAACATTCCAGTAGAGCTGTCCTATAGGGAGTTTCCTGTCATTATTTTTTTTGAATTCCATTCTTTTGGTCTTCTCTATACTTGAATAAAAAGTGAGGTTACAAAGCATCTGAACCTGAATTTGGGTATATAGTAGATAAATATAAAAGACATATGTGATGATATCAAAAGAGAAAATATAATTAATAGGGCAGAGTATTAGGTAATATTCTGACTTTTATAATATAAAACTTAGCTAGAATTCATCTTAAAAGTTTTGCTGAATTATGTTATTACTGAAAATTTATATTTACAGAAGCTATATTCAGAAGTATTAGCAAGAGAAAAAATATATATATTATATATACATATATGTTTTATTTAGAGATCATTTATTCTCTTATATTTATTCTCTGGTCATAAAAAGTTTATTGTTTTTGTTATAAAATTAAAAAAAAACTCCTTAATGATTACAAAAATTGACATCACAAAACAAACAAAAATCACAAAACAGCAAAAGGTGCATTATTTTTTGCATCAAGATGGATAAGAAAAGACATTGATTTGCCTGAGCTCTCACCCAAATTCCTCCAAAAACTATTAAAGAATGCCATCAAATATTTCCTGGAACAGCAGAACTCCAAAAAGAATGGAGCAAAATAATTTTCCATTTCTCACCTGGATGAAAGTATAACACAATACATTGTAGACTATGCCGGCACAGACCCAGTCATAGAAAATGAAGAACAGACTTTGGGAGTCATTGAATTAGCAGTTGTACCAGCTGCTTCTGGAATTCTCAGTCCACACATAGTAAGGGGGTAGAACAACTGTTAAGAAGGAGATTAAGATAGGATTCTGTTGCATTGCAGAAACTCAGATCTGCATCGCAATCCTGAGTGGCAGTTCCAAGGTGTAGTATGTGATTATGTTGGAATACTATTTTGTTCATAAGAACTGATTAACTGGATGCGCCAAAAAAAAAATAATAATAATAATAATAAACCTGTAAAGATTTCCACGACCTTATACAAATGCACTTTTCTATGTATAAATTACAATGTAAGATGATCAGTTTTGAATGATTTAGCTATTCTCAGCAATACAATGATCCAAGACAACTCTGAAAGATTTATGATGAAAAATGCTATCCATTCCCAGAGAAAGAACTGAATATATCTGAATAAAGAATGAAGCATACTTGTTTTTGTTTTTGTTTTTTGTTTCTTTGTTATTTTTTGCTTTATTTTTCTTGAGGGTTTTTTGTTTGTTTGTTTTGACAACATGATTAATATGGAAATATTTCACATGACTATACATATACAAGCTTTTTGAACTGCTTGCCTTCTCAATGATGGGTGGTGGCATGGAAAGAAGATAATTTCGAATTCAGTATTTAACAACATTCTAAAAATTGTTCTTACATGCAACCATGGGGAAATAAAATAATAAATAAATTAAAAAGAAAAATGTTTCATTTTTCCCTAACCAATTTTTCATTTCTTAAAGCAGCCCTTTCTTGAGACCTCATATACATAAAATTGTAAATGGACTTTTTAATGGACATAATGTTCTAATTCATAGAGTAATTATCTGTTTTGTTCAACTTTTTTTAGTAAAGCTTCAAAGTATATTCCTAATTGGACTAACACAGACATAAAGTAGTTAAAAATTAGGACACTTGAATTCATATAGGCTTTTCTCTTTGATCTAGTGCTTAAATGTTGGCACACAGTTATACTTCAGATTTTCACACATCATTGGTTAGAATGCTACAAACTTTCTTTTCTTTGTATTTTAAAACTTTTTTCCCCCTCCACAATTCTTACCTGTAAAACTGTAAATCAAATCATGCTCTATGAGAAGGCGACTGGACACATTTGAGAAATTTATATATAATATTATTTTTCAATGAACATATTTGTGTTAAAATAGGAAAGTAAAATATGTATTATACATTGTTAACCTTGAACTATTTTATTCACTTTATAAAATAGTATTGATATACTCATTTCACCTCATTTAACAAAGGAAGAAACTAAGATGTGGAAATATTTAGAGGATAAAATATTTTAACCAAAAATCTCTTGTCTTCAAAGATCAATTTTCTTGGATAATGCATAGAGAAACAAAAAATAAATTTAGAATCTTCCCAGTTTTCATTTATTTGATATGTTTTGACTGGTCTGAATACAATGGCCCCTCACAAGAGTCTGAACCTTCTGCTACTCAGTTTCTGATCTTGGTCAGTTTTTGCCTTCCTTTTCCTGTAACAACCAAATGATTTATTGAGCCTGGAAACTTATTGTCTTGGGGGTGGACTTAATGTACATATTTGATCAAATTTAGCTATATTGAAGCTAGGAACTACTGAGGCCAAGTTATTTACCAGCCTCATTCTCTTCATTGGCAAAGATCATGGGAATTTACTGTTTCATTTAGCAGAGAATCAAAATAAGATGTGGAAAAACTGAGGGACTAAGAGTATGTTTTTCTGCAGAGCTCAGTTTCCTGAATCATCTTCTACAGTGAATAAATATAAAATAGATTTTTTGAAAACTATTCCCACACATTTTTTGGAAAATATAACCTTTAAGAATATGCTTAATTTGTGGGAGAAGTTGCTATTTACTAAACTGATCATCTATATGGATTTATTTTCTTACAGATAGATATATCTATTCATACAATTTTAGATTCAGAAAAAATAAGAGATAATTACATAAAACTATCTCATTACATAAATGGTAATACTGAGGAGTCAGATTTGTCAAAGGGCACTAATGGTTGGTAATGACAGATACAAACCTAACATCCAAATTTTTTTTTTGATCCTAGTCCAGTGTTGGTCCTACCACTTTAGGTAGGGCATCTGTTAAAAACAAAAAACAAAACAAAACAAACAAACAAAAAAAACAATATATGGATTGATTTCATATTATCTTACTTGAGCTACAACATAAATTACAATTGTGTGTAATCCTGACAATTATTTATGCAACAGCTAGATGTATGTGATATAGATTTCATATTTAAAAGCTTCTTAATTTTACTTAGGTTGGGCAAGCATACTGGATAATGTCATAAAACAGAGTACAATGATCAACATTTTTACCTCTAGATAGTTGAATGTATATAGCACTGCATCAAACATACATTGTTGATTTTCAAATTCTACAACAGCCTACAAACAATAAAACAGTACCTACTTTACAACACACACACACACACACACATATATATTATATATATATATATATATATATATATTGCTTTGGCTAATTATTTTCATAGTACCCCTCACTTGAATCCTTTTGAACTATCTGCCCCAGAAATGTTTACTAGAGTTTAAAATAAGTGCAAATATTCCTACTTACATGTCTCTTTTGCAGAGGAGATAGATTCTCATAAGATGATTCATCAGCCTATAAAGTAGACTAATTGAAGATCTTTAAAATAAGAAGGGTAAACTTCTGTCTCAGTATGTCAGACCTTTGTCTCACAAATGAAAGGCAATAATGTATCAGTCAATTAAGTCATCATTGTGCAATGAAGATAATAAATATGAAAAATACTTAATCATATATTTATAGATCAAAATCTGTACACTGTTTCAAACTTCACCCCTTGAATATTCAGAAGTAGCAAACATGTAAATGTCCATGAGTATATAATTTACATTCACATCCAACAGAATCTGTATATTATAATATAGGAGTATTTCCTTTGGAGAAGAAACTGCTCCCACTACTTATGTGGTCTTGGATAAATCATTTATCATTTGTAGATGAGTTTCCTCATTAATAAAACAGGCAGCTGGATTATGTATCTATCTACTATCTCTTAAGTCTCTAAATCTATGTTGTGAATTAAGAACATCTAGGTTTGTCTTGACAGTGATACATAATTAGCTGAAGAAGTCACTTAACCTTTTCAAACCTAAAGTAAACTCTATGAGATAGTGTGTTTTAGGAGTTTCCCATGTTTCAACACTGTTTCAACACTGGGAAATACAAAGAATATCATAAGGGAGAAAGACAAAGAGAGATAAACAGACAAGGAGAGACACAGAGAGACACAGAGACAGACACATAGACAGAGAGACAGAAAGACAGAAACAGAGAGAAATAGCACACAGAGACAGAAAGAATAATTGACAGAGAGACAGAACTTAGAGACAGAGAAATAGAAACATAGAAAAACAGAAATAGCACACAGAAACAAAGACAAATAGCACAGAAATGAGACCAAGAAAAGACTGAGAAAGATAAAAAACACACAGACAGAGACAAAACAAAGTACATGAATAACAATATCATCAAATATAAATACAAATAAAACATTTCTCCAATAGTAAAGGAAGGTAGTAAACTTTAAACCAGGGATTCTCAACCTAGGGTCTGTGGGCCAGATGTGGCCTGCTGAGGATATTTATGCAGCCCGCCGGGTTATGGCAAATGGGCTGAGGGGTGGAGACAGAGTGTGAGTTTTTGTTTTACTATAGTCCGGCCCTCCAACAGTCTGAGGGACAGTGAACTGGCCCACTATTTAAAAAGTTTGAGGACCACAGCAAAAACATTTTATCTTCAAGATATATTCTATATTTTTGGGATGTTATTTTTTTTTTAAATTTTATTGTTTCATGATGTTAATGATTCTGTTTGACTGCTGCTAAGACACTTTTAAAATCCGTAATTGTCACATTTTGGCCCAGCATGGTAAGTGCTTTGAAAGCTTGTTTGGGGTGTCCATACTGCTCTACTGCTTATTAATCTGTTTGCAATCTTGTGATAACGTGGCTAGTTCTCACTTGAACCTGAAATGATGGCATTTTGGCCCAGCATGATATCTATTTCTAGGCTTTGTTTTTAGTCTTTTAAGGACTCAATTAAAGGACCACAGAAAACTCAATAAATTCTTTGAAATCTAAAACCACAGGTATTCTATATAACAAATGAAAATTTATTTCTGAAACTATACTTGGTTAGGCTTAAATACTCTGTAAAGGGATGCATGCCTTTATATAAGGTATCTAACATTAAACCTCAAAAATACAGCCTTAATTAACATGTAGTATTTATTCAGAATAGTAGCAAATTCTATTAAATCATTTTAACTGCTAAATCTTAAGTAATTCACAGATTATACAGATAAGGCTATTTAGAACACTCACGGTGTTACCATGACAGTTTTTCATCTTATCTTTTTTAAGGGGGGAAAAAAAAAAAGCTATAATAAAATGAATATATTTATACAGTTTAATCACAATGGCAGATTAAAGTAAGCATTTTGTTTAAAAAATGTCACTTAGGGCTACATTTTGGTGCTAATTCATTAATCTATCTTTTTAATTAATTTATTCCAACTGCATACTAGAATATACTTTTTAAAGCTAATAGGTTTTTTAAATATCCTTTACCATTAGGAATTTAACTAGATAAACTACTATAAGGAGCTTTTTTTTTTTTTTTTTTATCAAGCATCTAGCCAATAATTTCTTCGCTAGAAATCCCCTTTACTGATCCAGATATAGAACTCCTCTGTAATTTGTATTTTCAGAAAATTATGGGAGACACTAAACATTTAAGTCTAATGTTCATAGACACACAGCTAGTGTATGTCAAAATTAGCACTTAAATAATTTCTTTTTTTTTTCTTATTGTTAAATATTTCTGAATTATATGTAAAATAATTTTAGCAATCATTTTAACTGAGTTCTAAATTTTCATTCCATATATATATATATATATATATATATATATATGTGTGTGTGTGTGTGTGTGTGTGTGTGTGTGTGTGTATACATATATATATATATATATATGTATATATACATGTATCTATGTATCTATGTATATATAATTACAATTCAGAGACAAAGTAGTAGAGATAATCTGTAATGGATGAGTAGTAGATGTGATTGTGTTGGTGATAAACCCCATAACTGGCTTTTGAATGGAGAGTATAATTTGAATTATCTTCTTATTCCAAGTGATTGAGTTTTGGCATCAAGCCATAGCCATTTGAGATATTATCATCATCTCTGAGAAGATGGGATCCCTACTTTGTAGATCATTCTGATGACCAGGCTAAAAATGAATATGGCCTGTATCACTTACCAATTTATCAATTTGCTTAAAAAAATTCTTTACATTTCCATAGTCCTTTAAGACTTAACAGAAAGCTTTCTTCCCAAATTACCCTGGAAGATTGGGATCATATTTATTGTACTTATATGCTAATTTTATAGAGGAAGAACCTGAGGAGGAACAAAGTTAAGCTAACAAAGCTAAAACTTGATAGACTGAAGATTAAAACATAGGTCTTCTGACTGAACTCAAAGCCCAGTATTTGGTTTGTCTATTATTCTATTGTTTGCTGTTGTTATGATTGTTATTGCTGTTATTTTTGCTGTTGCTACTGCTGTTTATTCTGCTAATGATGATGATGATGTTGCTACTATTTATATCCCCAAAGTGCCTTAAATTATTGCTTAGTTCTATGGCCTAGAAACTGATGCTCAAGGATACAAGCTGAAGGCAAATTGAGCATAAGGTTGAGAGATTAGAATGTATATTAAAAATATTTTAAAATATTAAAAATTAAATTGTTCACTCTTCCTGTATGGAGCAGGGCTAAAACTCTACTTAAAGCATAATTAGACAGTGAGGGTAGTAGAAAAGAATCTGTTCTAGGAATTTGGAAACCTCAATTTCAGGCCTGCCTTTTTTTTTTTTTTTTTCAACTGTCTCTGTGATCTAATATCTAAATTAATATCTAAAAAGAAAAGCTTAGTGAGATTATTTCTTGGGGAGAGGGGAGAAAGGGTTTCTGTATTTTGGATCTTTATACATCTCCCCATTCTAAGCATCAACAAAATAGGAATTTAGTAATCAGCATAATCCCTCCAAAAAAAGACAAAAGCTAGTTACCAAAGTCAGTATCAAAACACTTTCCTGATCTTACATTCCTCTCATTTGAATTCATGGTTTTAGAAGTAGCTGCATAGACCTATACATTGGACTTTTGCAAAGGTCTCTGGCAACATGTGTGTTAGACTTAGAGACATTAAGTTAGGTTAAGAGATTAAGAGTGAGAACATGTATAACTTTTATACATTAATCTCAAAAAGTTCTGTGTGAACTTATAAGGGCTACTTTTTAAACTTAATATGAATCTCTTGACTGTAAATTTTATGTAAGCAGTTTTTCAAGTCTTTTGTACATATGCAGCCAAATATATTTTTTCAGTTTTTACATTTAAAAAGTATAATAAATAACATCTCAGTTCTCTTCAAACTCTAATATTCTGTAAGAGGCAATGTGACATAGAAGAAAGGATACTGGATCTAACTGTCCTCACAGGGAGATTTCCAGGCCAAAAAAGTAACAGATGTAGTTGAAAAACAATTTTGTGTGTGTGTGTGTGTGTGTGTGTGTGTGTGTGTGTGTGTGTGTGTGATGTGTGTGTATTTACTATCTATGATATATTCCATCAAGGAGGTTGAATAAATGAACTTCATTAAAAACTTCTCATTAAAACAATACTTATATTCACACAATCTTAAGTTCAAAATCTAGTCTACAGGGCGGTCACCTTGCTTCCAACCTAGGCAACTTATTTACACAGATCCCTTGAAACTCCATCATGAGATTCTAAAATTATAGAACCAGATGAATTTCTGTTTCCAGAAATATATTTTAATTAAATTCTACTGTCTCATGAGAGATTATATTCTGATATATGCTGTATAATTAACATAAAGTATAACTCTTATTAAATTATTTTGGATTCTACATGAGCTGCTTCATTTTCCCTCTAAATTTGGGTAATGCTTTTATTATTTTTAAAAGATATAGATGCTATTCAGTTTGCTTAATGATGTTTTCAAAATATCAACTCATATGGAATAAGACAACTTTTAACTGCATGCTTCATTATACAGTTTAATTTTGATTTAAATCCACAGTCAATGTAAGATGTCTCAGTATAAGGCATACTGGATCAGGTCCTATGCCACATGCCAGATGTAAATGTAGCATTTTCCCCTTAATAAATCACATTTTATCTGCATATTTTATTTCCTGATTAATGGAGTATTAAAATTACTCTGCATAATTCCTGTATAATATTATCTGCAATTTTATTATTAAAATTTAACTTAATTTAATTCAGTTTTAAGCATTCTGGCTAAAAATAAAATATGATTAAGTTATACAAATGGGAATAAGTAAATCTGCAGAAAATTATATGGATTTAATCTATGGAGGAGAAAAAGTTTTAGGGATAATTCTATTTGAAATAAGTGTATGTGTATATGTATTTCTACTTATTCATGTACTATATATGTATATGTATATATACTTATATTTGCATGGATAAGAACTGGGTTTTTGATATCATTATAATCTCCCTATGAAGTACTTCCTTTAACAATGTGTAATCTTAAATTTTTTTATTTTGTGTATCTAAATGATTTGCCAAGGAATTCAAAGCAAGAATATGACACATATGAATTTTAATTTTAATTCTTCTTGGCCTGACATTAACTCTACATGTAATATGTCACACTGCCTATTTGTCTACAACTTCAGTAATCTAGAACTTTATTAATTTTGTTTTTTAAATAATAATATATAATTGTAATGTTAGTGTATCAGAGTAAATCCTTTTGAGTTCATTTCTTGTCTCCTCAAATGAAATAACAAAGAACAAATTTTTTTTTACCATTACTATAAATGATCCAGTGATAAACACTCAAAAGTAAGGTCTCAGATCTTAACAGAATGAATTCAATTCACCAAACACAAATTAAAGGGAGGACGAAGAAAACAAGTATTTATTAAGTGCATGTTCTGTACCACTACTGGTTTGAATGCTTTCCAAATATTATTTTATTTCTCACAACAACTTTATGGAGTAAAGATTATTATTTTTCCTGTTTTCCAGTGAAGGAAAATGAGGGAAGCAGAAGTTAAGTAATTTTACTGGGGTCATACAGTTAATAAGTGTTTGGGTTCACCATCCATTGTACTCCCAAATCATCCTCATGGTAATACTCTATGCTAGTGCAATCACATATATGAACAAAAATAATTACTCTAAATTTATTTTCTTTCAGGGAGTTGAAAAAAATCTGTCATTCAAAACATAATCATAATCACACAAGATTTGATTAAGCATCTACTATGACCAAAACAATGACAAGAAAAAGAATATGGTCTCTGCCCTTAATCTGTTAACTGTGTTAGAGCAGGATACAATAGTTGCATAGAAAAAGAATTACAACCAATTTTAGAAGAGATAAATCATGAATCCCTGAAAGAGATCAGGAAAGGTCTGGTATAAAGAAGTTGGAAAAATCCTTAAGTAGAAAAGTACTTAAGGAATGACACAAATTTTAAGAAGTAAACATAAGAGACGGTGTATTTCAGGTATCAGTTACAGAATATAAAAAGTCACTTAAGTGGGTGATGGAATAGAGTAAGAAGGTAGATGCATAAATTATACAGTTCTATAAAGGTCTTAAAATTATATTGAAACCAGAATTGAGGAATTTGTATTTAATTCTAGAAGAAATAGGGTCACTTTGGATGTTTGAGCAAAGAAATTACATGATCAGTCTTGTGTAAGATTATTTTTGTAGCAATGTGGAAGATGGATTGGAAATAACAGTGATTGAAAGAAAGAGGATCATTTATGGATTACAATAATTTAAGTGAAAGATAATGAGAGTTTAAATTAGAATAGTAGAAGAGCAATTAGAGAAAAGAGTTAATAGATGTAAAGGATGTTATAGTGGTATTATTTTTATTGTCATAAGTTTATTTATTTTAAAACAAGTTGTGCTATGTGAAAGTATTTCTGTGGGGGCAGAGCCAAGAGGGCAGAGAGTAGACATGGCTTTCCATGACCTCCTCTGACTTTCTCTCAAACCAACAGTAGATTAAGCCTCTGAATTGTTTTTGGAGTCAAAGAACCCACAAATAATTGGAGTATAACATATTTCCAGAACAAGATACTTTGTAAGAACTTCAGAACAGGTCTGTTTCAAATAGGAAGGAGAGCAGTCTGCTGAGCTTAGACCACAGCACAGGGACCCTACTGCAAGGACCTGGGGCAGAGAACCAGAGTATTGCATCATCCACATACTGGAGAATATTCTGTGAGGCTCTTAGGCTACTTTGTTCTAGTTGTAGATTTTCTGTAAAATCACCAAAATCCATAACAGGAGGCAAATTTTAACCCATTGAGCTCCAGAAGAACTCAGTACCTGGCCATGATTACCCTGCACTGGAAGTCAGTCAGAAACACTGAGCCACAGAGCAAGCTAAAGCAGCTGTTGCTCTTTTGCCTTTAGAGCAAATCTCAACTCTTTTTTTTTTTTAATGAGCCAAAAAGGAAAAATAACTCTGACCATAGACAACTTTTATGAAGAGAAAGAACAGATCTCAAACCCTGAGTTTCTTTAAGGCCAATAAACTCCATATGAAGTCCAAAAAAGAGATATGAACTGATCCCCATTTCACAAAGTTTTCTTGGAAGATTTCAAAAAGGATATTAAGAAAGAGAAGAAAAATGGGGAAAGGAAATGAGATCTTTGCAAGAGAGGAAAGAAAATAGAAAAAAAAAAAAAACAAGCAAAAAAAAAAAAAAACAGAAATTGTCTGAAGAAAACTTCTTAAAAATAGATTTGAGGAAAAGGGGAAAGCATATAACTCCTTACAAAATAGATATGAAAAAAGATACAAATTATGTAAAAATAATGAATTTGTGAAATAGAAAAAAAAATGAAATTAAGAAAAAACAATGCAATTAGTCAAATGCAAAAGGAGCAAAAAAAGGTAACTAAAGAAAATAATACACTAAAAATTAGAATTGAGAAAATTAAGTAACTCAATAAAACTTCAAGAATCAATCAAACAAAATAAAAAACAAACAAACAAACAAACAAACAAAAAATGCAAAATAACTCCTAGGAAAATCAATTGACCTGAAAAAAGAGATCTAGGAGAGACAATCTAAGGATTATTGGACTTCCTGAAAGCCATAAAAATAATCTAGACATTACCTTGAAGGAAATCATAAAGTAAAATTGCCCTAATGTTCTAGAATCAGAAGGTAAAATATCCACTGAAAGAATTCACCAATCACCTCCTGAGATCCCAAAAATGAAAGTTCCAAGGAATATTGTGGCTAAATTTCAGAACTTTTGAACCAAGGAAAAATATTGGAAGCAGCCAGAAAGAAATAATTTAAATATCAAGGAACTAGAATTAGGATTACACAGGACCTAGCAGCTTGAACCTTAAAAGACTAAAAGGCCTGGAATGTGATATTCTGAAAAGCAAAGGAACTTGGATTATAGCCAAGAACAAACTATTGAATAAAAATGAGCATTACCTTTCAGGGAAGAAGATAGACATTCAATGATATAGATGAATTTCATCTATTTTTGATGAAAAGACCAGAGCTGAATAGAAAATTTGATCTTCAAACATAGAACTCAAGAGAAGGATAAAAAAGTAAAAACAAAAGAACTCTTGAGAACTGTATTTCTGTTATGGGTATACTTAGAGAGTGCAGGTATAATCTGATTTTATTTTGATAATATGAAAAAAGAAACTAGAGATAAAAAGGAAATTATACTTGAAAAAGAGGAAAAAGAGGTAAAATAGGGTAAATTACATCTCATGAAGAGGCAAAGAAGACCTATTATAATTGAAGGAATGAAGGGAGGGATCGTGAACATTGTCTGAATCTTTCATCAGATTTGGCTCAAAGAGAGAATATCAGGCATGTTTGATATCTCAGAGAAACTTATCTCACATTAATGGAAAGGGAGAGGGGAAAGGGGAAAATAAAAAGAAAAGCTAATAGAAGGGAAAACAGAAGTAGTAGGAGAAAGGTATAGCAAAGGGGGAGGATCTCTAAAGGGGGAGGATTGTTTGAAGGAGGTGTTGATCAGAAGCAATACTGGGGAGGAGAAAAATGGGGAGAGCAAAGAGAAAAGCAGAAGTTAGGGTCAATAAAATGGCAGGAAATATAGAATTAGTTATTTGAACTGTGAATATGAATGGGATGAAATATCCAATAAAATGGAAGAAGATAACAGACTGGATTAAAAGCCAGACAATTAAAAGCAAACAATATGTTGTTTACAAAAACTTATTTAAATCAGAGTGATACTTACAGAGTAAAGATAAAAGGCTAGAACAGAATCTATTATGTTTCAGGGAGAGTGAAAAAAAATACACACAAGGGGTCACCATCATGATCTCAGAATCAAGCAAAAACAAAAATAAATCTAATTGAAACATATAAGGAAGGAAACTATGTCTTGCTAAGAGGTACCATAAATAATAAAGCAGTATCAATATTAAACATGTATGTACCAAGTGGTATAGCATACAAATTCCTAAAGGAGAAATTAAGAGCTGCAAGAAGAAATAGACAGCAAAACTATACTACTGAGGGATCTCAATATTGCTCATTCAGAACTAATTAAATAAAACCACAACATAAATAAATAAGAAAGAAATTAAAAAGGTAAACCAAGTATCAGAAAAGTTAAGTATTATCGATCTTTGGAGAAAACTGGAGAAAATAATGTATTTTTTTTTCATGGCTGTTCATGGAACCTATACAAACATTGATCATAAAATCATAAAATTGATCATAAAATTGATGGCATAAAATCTTTAAAATCAAATGTAGAAAGGTAAAAATAGTAAATGCATTTTTTTCAGATCATGATGCAATAAAACACACACACAAACACACACACACACACACACACACATTCAGTCAAAAAACAGGGGAAAATAGACCAAAAATTAAGTAGAAACTAAATTCTTAAGAATGAAATGGGTTACAGATTATTTTTACCTTGTGAATACAATCCTTCCTTTGAAACAACAACAACAACAAAAAAAATATTCGGTTCTGCACATATATATTGTAACTAGGATATTAATATAAGATATTAATATGTATGGGAATGCCTGCCAACCAGGGGAGGGGGTGGAGGGAAGGAGAGGAAAAACTCAGAACAGAAGGGAGTACAAGGGATAATGTTGTAAAAAAAAAAAAAACCTATGCATATGTACTGTCAAAGAAAATGTTATAATTATAAAAGTTAATAAAAATAAAACAAAATAAAACAAACAAACAAACAAAAAAAGAATGAATGGGTAAAAAAAGAAATCATAAATGAAATAAATAACTCCATCCAAGAGAATGACAATAATGGGGCAACATACCAAAATTTGTGGGGTGCAGCCAAAGTGATTATTTGGGGAAATTTTATATCTCTCGTTATTGCATAAAATAAAGAAAAAAATCAATGAATTAGGCTTGCAACTAAAAAAGATAGAAAAAGAACCAATTAAAAATCATTAATTAAATACCAAATTTGAAATTCTGCAAATAACAGTATTAAATATTTGAGAAAAATAATTAGTATCTCAAGTTTGAAATGCTGAACTTGCATGGAATAGGCTGAAAGGAGACCAGTCTGATTTGGGGAAGGACAAGAGCTGGAGGAGATTCAGAGTTCCCAAGAAACCTGCTCACAGAGGAAAAAAATTTACAGATCTCCTCCCAGAGAAGGATTATAATTGAGCAGACGACCGGACCCTCACAATTCAAAAACTTTACATATTGGCGCCCAACATGGGGCAAGGATTTTTGCTTATCCTGACAAGGACTTATTCTGAGCCCTTCAGAGGAGCTAGCCCCGCCTTTGCATTTTGGCACCCAAACAGGGACAGGAACCATCCAGATTCCAGTGGAAAAGACTTTCTGACACAGAAATAACCGTGAGTAACAAGGAAACTTTGTTAAAGATTAAGTGAGTGTTCTAATAGACAAAAAAGGAACTTACCTTGTTAAGGGCTAAACCAGCAATCTCTTATATAGCTGAAATGGGGCATATGTTAGCTAAAGACACTTCCTCAACCTCAGCCGACTCAGAGGTAAACTATCCTATGTTCTTTTAATTTATTTATAATCTCATTCTTTATGCCTAGATCATGAACCCATTTTGATCTTATCCAGGTTTATTGTGTTAAGTGTGGGTAAATGCCTAGTGTAAAATAATTTATTGAGAATTTGAGCAGTAGTGGTAGCATTTTCATTTTGATTATATTAACCATGCCTATCCATGAGCACTTGATATTTTTCCAATTGATTAGATCTGACTTTATTTGAGTGGGAATTATTTTGTAGTTTTGTTCACATAGTTCCTGAATTTGCCTTGGCAGGTAGACTCCCAAATATTTTATATTATCATAAGTTATATTAAATTGAATTTTTCTTTGTATTTCTTGCTGTTGGATTATTTTGATAATATATAAAAATCCTGATAAATTATCTAATTTATTTTGTATCCTGTAATTTTGCTAAAGTTGTGTATTCTTTCTATTAGCTTTTTAATTAATTCTTTAAGTATTCTCTAAGTATACTATTGTATCATCTGCAAAATGCAACAGTTTGGTTTCCTCATTACCTCCTCTAATTTCTTTAATCTTTTTTTTTTTTTTTTTCTTCTCATTGTCAAAGCTAACATTTCTATTACAATATTGAATAGTAATGTTGATGGTGGGCAACTTTGTTTCACCCCTGGTCTTATTGGGAATGGTTCCAGTTTGTCCCCATTACATATGATATTTGCTGATGGTTTAAATGCATGCTTTTGATCATTTTAAGGAAAAGTCAATTTATTCCTATACTCTCAAGTGTTTTTATTAGGAATGACAAAAACTGCTCTGGTTTATTCATCAGAAATAGATTAACTTCTGTTTCATTGGCTATTCATTTTTTCCCTAAAAGATGATACTCAGTTTTGCTTGATAATTGATTATTGGCTACAATCTTTTGCCTTTTGGAATATCAGATTCCAGGTTCTTCAATGTTTTAAGGTTGATGCTGCAAGGTCCTGGATAATCATGTTTGTGGCTCCTCAATATTTGAGTTCTTTCCTTCTGTCTGCTTGCAATATTTTCTTCTTGATTTGATAATTCTGAAATTTAGCTATGATGTTCCTTGGAGTTTTCATTTTTGGGTCTCTTTCAGGAAGTGATTGGTGAATTCTTTCAGGGGGTATTTTACCCTCTGCTTCTAGGACATCTAGTTTTCCTTGAGTATTTCCTGAAAGATGAGGTCTAGTTTCTTCTTTTCATCATGGTTTTCAGGACATTCAATTTTTAGATTATCTCTCCTACATCTATTTCCAGATTAGCTGTTTTTCCTAGGAGGTATTTTATATTTTCTTGTGTTTTTTTTCATATTTGTGGGGTTTTTGAGTGATTCTTGAAATCTTATTGAGTCATTCATTTCCATTAGTTCAATTCTAATTTTTAGTGAATTATTTTCTTCAATTGGCTTTTTTAAATCTTCTTTTGTATATAGCCAATTGAACTTTTTACATTAAGCCTTTTGTTCATTTAATTTTCCCATGTCACAGATTTTGTTTTTTAATGAATTGATTTATTTTTAAAATCTATTTTGCAAGGTGTTATATGCTGTTTTCATTTCATCAAATCTATTTTTAAGGAGTTTTCTCCAGATAATTTCTCATTTTCCTTTTCCATACTTTTTGCAAAGATCTCACTTCTTTTTTCATTTTTCTTCTCACTCTTTTGTAAGATTTTTTTTTTCAATTCTTCTAAGAGAACCTTGTGAAATGGGGACCAACTCATATCGACCTTTGGGCTTCATCTGGAGTTGGTTTGCCTTTAGGATCCTCAGGCTTTGAGATTTGTTATTTTCTTTCAACACAAACATTGTGATCAGAGTTCTTTTTGGGTTAGTGACCCGACCTGCAGGTCTCGAACTAGGGGGGTCTGAAGCCCCGTGCCAACCTGTAAGCAAAGCTGGTAAGGCTACAACCTGGGAATGGGTGAAGAAAGCAAGAGGCGGAGACAATTCTGTGTAAGGCAGAAACGCTCATTTATTAAAGGGAAATACAAGGTTTATATATGTTTCCAGAGTATAGGTTTGAAAAAATAGTTCTGTGACTAATTAGGGGGACTTTTAATGATTAAAGAACATCTGGTGGTAGATATGTGTGTCCTTGTGATGTTTTATGGCAGGATGCTCTCAGGCTAAGAAAGAATGCTTTATTGCTAGCACCTGGGCTTAATGATCTTCAAGGCAGGATGTTCTCATGCTTCACTATATTGCTTATCAGTTCTTTGGTATTTGGGGTGTGGGGCAAGAGGCTCCAGCAGGTTAGTTTGGCTCATTTTTTAAAGATTGAGATCTCTCTTAAAGCAAAGGGTTGATAGCCACTTTAGTTTGTCCTGGGGCAATTCTGGTTACTGACTTCTAGAAATAAGTAATCACACCTGATCCTGCATTCTTCCTGAGCACTGAGGGTCTCAATTTGCCTTTTGTACTGGATTTTGGATTTCTAGCAGCCAACCTGTTAAATCACCTGCTTGCAACCAGGACAGAGCAACCTAAGAGTTTCATAGTAGATTCTCGGGATGTACACACAGAATCCCCTGTTCCCCATCTGGCTTCCTACCCTGGAGTATTCATAGAAACCTCTCCCCCTGCTCGTTTGAAACAGACCTTTTCTGAAATTACAAAGTTTCTTTTTCTAGAAATTTGTTATACTTCAAATATTTGTGGGTTCTGTCACTCCTAAACCAGGATAGAGGCTTCATCTGCTCTTGGTTTGAAAGAAGATTGGCGGAGGGCAAAGAAAGTTGTATCTATTCTTTACTTTTTTGGCTCCACTCCTCCTTAATAAATTATTAAGGAAAATTTACCTGAGGTACTAAATGAGAGTAAAAATGAAACAGAATAGTCCATGGATAACCACTTGAAAGAGATCCCAAGATAAAAACTTAATACTGTGTAAGTATAATTAGGATAAAACAAAATTTAGTAAGTTTTAGAGTAAAAGATCAAAGAACAAAACAGCTTGTCTTTCTACCAAGAATAATTTCCCCAGGTAATATAATAATAATAATACTATTTATATAATGTTTATCCTATTCATGAAATATAATAGCAATCTAATTATTTGAAATACCCACTTACTAAAATAACATACTTAGCTAATATAAATCTGATTATGATCCTATTTTTTTAATTATTCAAAGAATTGAAATTCTTTCAGGTATATGTGATTGTAGAAGGCCACAAATAGTGGAGAACCCTGGGCAAGGTATACGACCCTTTGGTTCAATAAGAATCCCTCTTGAAAGTATTTGCTTTAGCTCCCCATTTCCCCTAAAGCTGTCTCAGTCTTCTGAAAAGTCAAGGGATATTACAACCTGTGTTGTACTTGAAGCAGAGTTGTGCTGACATAACAAGGAAATATCTGTCCACAATAGCAAAATTTTAATGTGATCCCACATGTTCAGTATTCTATAGTTAGCACATATACAGTATCCTATAGTTATGTGAGTATATTACATAAGCATAGGGTATATAAGGCTGAGGCTTTTTTGAAAAACTGGAATCGTGTTTTACCATCCTTATGAGTTCTGCCTCATCACTCCTCACCCATGATCAGAAATAAGGCTGGTTCCAAAGTTCTCCTATGAGCAATCTTGAGGAGAGCCATCATATCAATATATCATCTAAATATATGCTTATAGAACCATTATCTCACATTGAGTAGGTAATTAGCCTTAATTGCTCTGCTGTCTTAGATTCAAATACACCTTTTCAGAGTTCCAGCTTTCTACATCTCCCACTTTCTTTTGTTTTAGAACACATGTGGTCATGCCGTCCCTGACTTCTCAGGAAAGGTGGTGAAAGCACCCAAAAGGGGTGATCATGCCACCTGACTTCTCAAGAAGGGAGGTGAAAACACTAAAAAGAAGATCATGCACTCCCTGACTTCTCAGAAAAAGAAATGAAAAACACGAAAGGGAAGTGGGGAATCAAACCAGATAGTTAGTAGGTTTCTGGGCTAAAGGGTCTTACTAGATACAAGTATACATAAATCCATCAGCATGGGAGGTATTATACAAGTACATTGCAATATTGCACAGCCTATTCCTGCCTCTTGTAATGATGACATAAGGGGCTGCAACTGGCTAGTGGGAGGTGCTTATGATATCATCACCCCTCCCATTCCTCCTCCTTCTCCCGCTCATGAAGTTGGAGTTGAGGGAGAAGGGTCAAGAAATGGAAAATTCCCCAAAGGCTAATGCATGGTGGCATACATAATTGAAGCCTAAACCAAATTTTGCATATTAAAAGAACCAAATCCCTTCCCATTAATAGGGTAGTTAGTTCTTTTCTCTGTAGATCCCCTAAAGCAGTAGCAGATGAGATAAATTAAAAAACAAAACAAAACAAAATAACACTAAAGATTATTTCTCAGGCTAATTTCCACTTGGCATGTTCACAAACTTTCTGATTTTTTTTTCCCTTCTCAGTTTCATCCAGTAGGCTGAACTGTTTCTGTTCTAACTGCTGTAACCTAACATTTCTCTGATTCAACCTGTAATTCAGCCTGTAATTCTTTTATCTCTTTTTTATTGTTCGTAATGTGACTTTTTGTTTTACCTCTAACTCAACTTTTAATTGTTGTTTTTTTGCTCTATATTCTCAACCATCTCTGTTAGCTATAGATTTTTCCTTGCTGAGCTATACTTAATGGGCATGGAGGTAGATACCTCAGAGCTTGAAAACAACCTCCCTGCTGTTCTTCAGAGGTGATCTTTGTTAAAAGATTATCTATCTGGCTCTTTGACCTATTTACACATGCACAATTGTGTCCTCAAACTTGATCTTAGGTAGATTTATACCTAGATCCATAATACTTCTCTTCCTTCCCTTCTGGTTGGGAACTTCCATATCTTCCCAAGTTGAGTACCACTTGTGAATGTGATCAAAGCATTCACTACTTTTGCGAATATTCTTGTTAATGCCCACTCTGCATTCACTATTGCCAGTCTCTCCTAATTTCCAGGCCCTCAAAGAAATCTCTAGTCATTGTCTTTTGCAGTGCCAAACCAATTTTACCAAGCTTACCTCTGTCTGAGGTCTTCAGAGAATTCTGGCCATCATTTCATAAGAATGATGGTTTAGATACACAATAGAGAACTTGAGAACAGCCATATGCAAGCTCAAAATATTTTATTCACATGTTTAAATCCTAACTAGCTGACCTTCTGCTGACTCTCAGTGAACTCCAGTTCAAAGAGGACTTGTGTCCTCATCCCACAGCTTAAATAAAGGGTCTATGAGGTCACGTACACAATCAACCTGAGAAGGAAACACCTCCCATTAATGATGGAGATCTCAATGGGACAAGAGTGCTTTACTAAGAGGCAGTATCTACCAGTACACAGAAGCCCACTTCTAGAGGTCTCATGCTTTATTGTCTGTTTACTTCCTGTTGCACTGTGACTCCTCTTCCCCTGACTCATCCATGTAATGTAACAAGATAATTTTTGGAAATGCTTTTATTACTGGAGTAAGAGCAGCAGCAAGATATATTTGGCACATAGTAGAGCTATTTTTCACTCCCTGTGGCAAAACTGTCCATTCATATCTTTTGTAAGGATCAGTTAAGTTAATGCTGGGCACTGAAAAAAGAAGATCTTTTCATATCTTCCTTATCTAGAGGGATAGAATAGAAAGAGTCCTTAATGTCTATAACCCAAAGAGGCCATTCTCTAGGCAATGAGTAGGAGATGGAAGTCTGGGCTGGAGAGTTCCATACTTTCTATCTATTCATTTACTTTTCTGAAATGAATCAACATCCTCCATCTCTAGATTTATTTCTTACAACAAATACAGAGGAATTCCAAGGACTTAGAGAAGGTTGTAAGTGTTCTTCATCAATTTTTTTCACTAGCTAACTACCTACACTGGTGTATCAGCTTTCAATTGAATAACTACAAGTGAGAGTGTTGGTAGGCCTTCAACAGCAGCCCTGCCAAAAAAAAAAAAAAAAACTGAAGTACTCATTTGTAAGCCTAATTGTAGTAAAATGTCTCCTGCCCACAGATTGGTAGAGAATTTTTAAACTATAAAACTCCTGTTTTTCCTTCAAATGTCTATATCAAAGGGAGTAGCACTAACTTCAACTGCTAAGTCCTAAGTCAGACTTGTGGGTGTTTGCCTTAATCTTTGGCCAGTGACCGGGCTAGTTGCTACCTCTAATGATTGTGTAGTTTGCACCTGTGTTTATCAACCCTTCCAGTGGTATACCATTTAAATAGAAAATGAACATAAAATGGACAGCTGTAACTGCTGCAGTCTAGAATATTACTGGATTCTGTTGCTGGGAGTCAAAATCTGGGCAAATATCACCAGATTGCCAATTAGGAGTCTGTATTAGTAAACCTACTACTTCTCGTTTGTGATAAGTCACACATTATCTACCTGTATTAGTGACTGGGACATTATCTATACATTGCCCAGTTCCCCATATCAGTGTATGGATGAACACTGTTTTGTAAGCACTCTCAGGAGGGGAAATGGTCAACCTACTGTGGCTAGAGGCATGGGATCCATAGGCTAGAGAGGAACAGATTTCACCTCTCCAGGGGATATCTCAGTTGTCCCAGCTGCATACAACTCTATTCTCCCCAGTTATAATCCCTTTCTCCCATTAGATTGCTTCTTGGCTAATTGGTTATGTCTGTGTACTAAACTTCTAAATGCTCTCTTTGGTTAACATAAGCTGCCATCATGTCCCAAGTTTATTTTATTATTATTATTATTATTATTATTATTATTATTATTAATTAATTAATTTATTTATTTTTTTGTCTGGGGCCCTGGGACTGGGTCCTGGATCCTATTTCCCTGAATCAATCTATATTCTGATGCCTAGTGGAAGCCTCTGTTGCATTTTGAATATAGAGTTTTGGGTCTTGTTCTCTCACCCTGTTTTCTCACTCTACCTTTATGCCAACATTGGACATTCAGATGCCCTACTTAACCACATTGAAAGCATTGGTCTGTCTCTCTGGAAGTCCTTTGCCAAAAGGTATCCTGCCTTCCCATGTTTGGATGTTGGGAAGTCTATATCACAACTTAGGTATAAAAGGTATTTTTGCCCACTGTGGCACATTGTCTTATCATATCATCTAAAGGACCATCCTTGTATAGTTTTTAGTATAATTCTTCTACAAACCTCATTAGCATTTTCATTAGCAAGTTGTCTTATCATAATTTCTGTTGCTACATTTTCACCAATAGTTCATATGACAGTGGTCTGCTGACATCCCACGAAATTAGTAAAGGGTTCACTTGGACCTTGTTCGAGTTTCATGAAGGCTTCCCCTCTATCTTGCCTTCTGGTAGGGTGCCCCATGCTTTGATAGTAGTAGCAGCAATTTGCTCATATGCTGCTATGGGGTACTAAGTCTGTTCTAAAGTGTCTGCATAAGGACATAAACCTGTTAGTTGGTTACAGATGATTAGTATATTAACTCCAGGTTTCCTATTTCTTTGGTCTTGTATCCTACAGAGTTTACTATATTCAGAAAGCCACAATAAGTTTTGTCCAGTTTCTAAGCATGTCCTTGCTATAGATTTCCAGTCATTAGAGGTTAAAAATTCAGAAGCCAAATTCTCTAATGACATCTTAACATAAGACGATGTAGAACCATAAAGAGTGAAAGTCTTTATCCAATATTTGATAATTTCTAGAATAAAAGGAGTATATGTGGCAGAGAGAGTCTGACCCTCTTCCTTTGCCCTCCCATCCTTGACTACTATTACCTCACCAAAACACATTCAACAACCTCCAATCTTGAGGAGAGCCATCACATCAGCATGTCATCTAAGTATATGCTTATAGAATCATTATCTCACATTGAGTAGGTAATTAGCCTTAAGTGCTCTGCTGTTTTAAATACACCTTTTCAGAGTTACTTAGGAAAATAAAATGGAAGGAAATACACAACTAGTAATTCGAATTTTAAGTGTAAATCGGGGAGTCAAGATGGTAGAGTGAAGCCAGGAAGCTGCTTAAGTTCTTCCAGTTTTAATGGAAAATCACATTAAAAATAAATCTACAAACAGAATCTGAAGAAATGAAACCATCCTCCAGTTCAAGAGAGATTGGAAAAAAAACGTCAGAAAAATCAATCTCACTGGGGTAAAAAGAAAAAAAAAGGTGGTCAGTTCAGCATTGGAAAGGCAGTGAAGGGATCTTAATCACATCAGATGAGCAAGAGATACACCCAGTCCCAGTTCAGCAATAAAGCAAAATAGTGGGGCAGCCTCCAATCCAAATTCTTGTTAACTAGTCTATTTCCCTGAAAGAGGAGCCAAAGGTACTACCTGCAAACAAAAAGGGTCCATATGATCAAAGTCAAAGTACAGAATTGCACAGTAAGCTTTGGACAGCTCCCTTTTGCCCCACGGAACTCAAACCTAAAAGTTAAAAAAATAATAATCATATTTCAGAGAAGCTGATGGTTTTTTAATGAAGTAAGAGGTGTTCAATCATTTCTATTGAAAAAACTACAAGTAGAAAATAAATTTAATCTATAAATACAGGACTCAAGAAATACATATAAAAAAGTAAAGAGGGGGAAATATATATACATATACATACATACAAACATACATACACATATATATCAACTGTTCACATCCCTAGTTGGCAAAGAATATTTATAACACAATATCTATATATGAAAACTACAACTCTTTTTTTTAATTATTATTAACGCTTGTTATTCACAAATCATATGCATGGGCAATTTTTCTGAAATTGATTCCTGCATAACTCCCTGCCCAAATTTTACCTTTCTTCCCTCCCAGCCAGCAGACAGTCCAATACATGCCAAATATGCTGAAAACATGGCAGATTAAATATGTGTATACATATTCACACAGCCATCTAGTTGTGTAAGAAAAAATCAGATGAAAAAGGAAGAAAAAGAAAAACTAAGAAAAAGGAAACAAAATGCAAGCAAAAAATAAGAGAGACAGTGAGAATGCTTTGCTGTATTCTAATCTCTGTTCCTTCTATGGGTGTAGATGGTTCTCTTCATCACTGTACAAGTGGAAATAGTCTAAATCATCTCAATATTGAAGAGAGCCATGTCCCTCAGAATTGATCATCATAATCTTATTGTTGCTGTGTATAATGATCTCTTGGTTCTGCTCATTTCACTTTGTATCAGTTCATGTAGATCTCTCCAAGCCTCTCTGAAATCATCCTGCTGGTCATAGAACAATACTATTCAATAGCATTTATAAACCATAATTTATTTAGCCATTCTCCAATTGATGGGCATCAACTCAGTTTCCAGTTTCTTGCCACTATGCCACAAATATTTTTGCACATGTAGGCCCCTTTCCTTCTTTTGAGATCTCTTTGGGATATAATCCCAATAGAAATATTGCTGGATCAAAGGGAATGCACAGTTTGATAACTTTTTGACCATAGTTCCAAACTGTTTTGAATCCATTCACAATTCCACCAACAATGTATCAGTGTCCCAATTTACCCACATCCATACCAACATTCATCATCATGTTTTCCTTTCATCTTAGCCAATCTTACAGATGTGTAGTGATAGTTGTCTTGATTTGCATTTCTCCAATCAATCGTGATTTGTGCCACCTTTTTTATGTGGTAACAAAAAGTTTAAATTTCATCTGAAAATTGTCTGTTCATATCCTTTGACCATTTATCAATTGGAGAATGGCTTAAACTATTATACATTTGATTCAATTCTCTATATATTTTAGAAATGAGGCCTTTATCAGATACTTTGGATATAAAAATGTTTCCCAGTTTATTGTTTGCCTTCTAATCTTGTCAGCATTAGTTTAATTTGTACAAAACCTTTTATTTTTTTACATTTTTAAAATTAATTTTATAATTATAACTTTTTTTGACAGTATATATGCATGGGTAATTTTTTACAATAATCTCCCTTGCACTCACTTCTATACCGAATTTTCCCTCCTTCCCTCCACACCCTCCCCTAGATGGCAAGCAGTCCCATACATGTTAAATGTGTTCTACAATATCCTAGATACAATATATTTGTGTAAAACTAAATTTCTTATTGCACAAGAAGAATTGGATTCAGAAGATAAAAAATAACCTGGGAAAAAAAAATCCAAACAGTTTACACTCATTTCCCTGTGTTTCTTCGCTGAATGTAGCTGATTCTGTCCATCAATTGGAACTGAATTAGATCTTCTCTTTGTTGAAGATATCCACTTCCATCAGAAAAATCCTCATGCAGTATAGTTGCTAAAGTACATAATGATCTACTAGTTCTGCTTATTTCACTCAGCATCAGCTCATATAAGTCTCTCCAAGCCTCTCTGTATTCATCCTGCTGGTCATTTCTTACTGAACAATAATATTCCATACCATGCATTTACCATAATTTATCTGACCATTCTCCAATTGATGGGCATCCATACATTTTCCAGTTTCGAGCCACTACAAACAGGGCTGCCACAAATATTTTGGCAAATACAGGTTCCTTTCCCTTCTTTAGTATTTCCTTGGGATACAAGCCCAGTGGTAGCACTGCTGGATCAAAGGGTATGCACAGTTTGATAACTTTTTGGGCATAATTCCAGATTGCTCTCCAAAATGATTGGATTCTTTCACAACTCCACCAAGAATATAACAGTGTCCCAGTTTTCCCACATCTCCTCCAACATTCATCATTATTTGCTCTTGTCATCTTAGCCAATCTGACAGGTGTGTAGTGGTATCTCAGAGTTGTCTTAATTTGCATTTCTCTGATCACTAGTGATTTGGAATACTTTCATATAAGTGGAAATAGTTTCAATTTCATCATCTGAAAATTGTCTGTTCATATCCTTTGACCATTTATCAACTGGAGAATGGCTTGATTTCTATAAATTAGAGTCAGTTCTCTATATATTTAGGAAATGAGGCCTTTATCAGAACCTTTAAATGTAAAAATATTTTTCCCAGTTTGTTACTTCCAATCTAATCTTGTTTGCATTAGTTTTGTTTGTACAATAGCTTTTTAATTTGATATAATCAAAATTTTCTGTTTTGTGATCAATAATGATCTCTAGTTCTCCTTCGGTCACAAATTCCTTCCTCCTCCACAAGTCTAAGAGGTAAACTATCCCATGTTCCTCTAATTTATTTATCATCTAATCCTTTATGCCTAAATCATCGACCCATTTTGATCTTATCTTGGTATGTGTTTTAAGTGTGGATCCATGCCTAATTTCTGCCATACTAATTTTCGGCTTTCCCAGCAATTTTTGTCAAATAATGAATTTTTATCCCAAAAGTTCAGATCCTTCCCTATTCCACTGATCAACTAGTCTATTTCTTAGCCAATACCAAATGGTTTTAGTGACTGCTGCTTTATAATATAGTTTTAGATCAGGTACAGCTAGGCCACCTTCATTTGATTTTTTTTTTTAGTTTTCATAAATTCCTTTAAAATTCTCAAACTTTTGTTCTTCCATATTAAATTTGTTGTTATTTTTTCTAGGTCATTAAAATAGTTTCTTGGGAGTCTGATTGGTATAGCACTAAATAAATAGATTATATTAGGAAGTATTGTCATCTTTATTATATTTGCTCAGCCTATCCAAGAGCACTTAATGTCTTTCCAATGATTTAAATCTGACTTTATTTTTGTGGCAAGTGTTGTAATTTTGCTCATATAATTCCTGACTTTCCTTTGCTAGATAGATTCTCAAATATTTTATACTCTCGACAGTTATTTTGAATGGAATTTCTCTTTGTACCTTTTGCTGTTGGATTTTGTTTGTGATGTATAAAAATGCTGAATTTTTATGTGGATTTATTTTATTTTCTTTGCATTGCTTAAAGTTCAAAAACATTTTTTGGAATATCTTTTTATAAAATTACCTATGCATTCATACATCAGTAAGAATGTAATATGCATTTATAGGAAGCTTGTTGGCACAATATAAAAGGTGCCAGATGTAGTGTCAGGATAGACTCAGTTTCCTAAGTTCAAATCCAGTCTTAGACATTCTCTAGATGTGTGACCTTTGGTAAGGAACTTTATTCTGTTTTCCTCAATTTACCTGCACCTATAACAACTGTAGGAAATGATAAAACACTTCAATATTTTTGTCAAAAAAATCCAAATATGTTCATAAAGACTCAGGCATGACTTAATAAATGATTGGACAATATATGTACTTCCATGGATGTACATATTTTTATTACATATCCTTATGTGTACATATATGCATTATATAAATACATGGTATAGAAATAGCATATTTACAAACCAGATGAGATATCTCTTAAAACCCCCAGAATCATCTAATGCTCATTTTATGCTTTCTTTTTGTGGGAAACTTTTGATCCTCATTGGCAATTCTCAATTTATCCATTTCAATGTACCATCACCAAAGTAAAAAGCAGAGATTATTTTTCCTTATACACACACACACACACACACACACACACACACACACACACACACACACATATATATATTTCTAGTTATCTCATATTGTATAGCACTTAGGTATTGGATTAATATTTGTCTATAAATACTTTGATCACATGAATTATATATATATATATATACACATATATATATACACACACACACACACACACACACATATATATATCAGAAATTAGAAAATGTTAGATCAATACTATATACATATGGATCAAATAATAATTTTCCATTTCTTTCTGCAAGCATGTGTGTGTGAAAGGAAGAAGATATCAACAAATCTACAAATCAGATCTGACAAGTTTTAAGCCATGTATTTTATGTTTTTTGCAGATCTTTGTAGAAGTACAATTGTGAAATATTTTCTTTTATTCAGTTAAGCAACCTCTACTCACTGCCATTATCTTTATTCAAATTGAACTTATTTTAGAATTTTAATGCTCAATGATATTTATTGCAATATGTTTTTATTTAAAACCACAAAAACAAAAAAGCTTATTTAAAAGAAGATGGATGGGTTTTATAAAGTTCTATAGAAATTGAAATGGATTTTGGTATTGTAACTTATAGTTTATGGATCTAAGGAGTTGAAGAAAACAAAACAAAACAAAACTGAGTATTTGAAAATATGCTTGCCCCGCAAATTTTATCTCTAAATTAATTGTACAGATTGGGAAGGGGGGTAATTTTATTTTCTACATAGTATTGTACATACCTTAACTTCCACAAAGGAATTCCTCAAGTACTATAGAGTAGCCTATTAGCGTGATATTCTGCTTAAAGTTTTGTAAACCACTTCAGATCTCAATAAAAATAAGAATAGTAGCCATTAAAAATAACATCTCCATGAGACTTACATGAACTGATGTTGAATGAAATGAGTAGGACCAGGAGATCATTGTATACTTCAACAACAATATTATCTAATGATCAATTCTAATGGATGTGGCCATTTTCAACAATTGAGATGAACCAAATCAGTTCCAATAGAGCAGTAATGAACTGAATCAGTTACACACAGCAAAAGAACTCTGGGAGATGATTATGAACCACTACATAGAATTCCCAATCCCTTTAATTTTGTCCGCCTGCATTTTGGATTTCCTTCACAGGCTAATTGTACACTATTTCAAAGTCCAATTGTTTTTGGACAGCAAAACAACTGTTTGGACATGTATACACATATTGTATTTAATTTATACTTTAACATATTTAACATGTATTGGTCAACCTGCCACCTTGGGGGGGAGGAGGGGAAAATTAATACAAAAGATTTGGCAGTTGTCATTGTTGTAAAATTACCCATGTATATATCTGTTATATAAAAATTATTAATAAAAAAATAATATCTCCATTTTTTCAAACGAGCATAGAATGGCTAATGGGATTGAGATAAACAATTCTATTTTACAATCTTAGGATTAGACCCCTAGATTATTGACTATGTTCAGCAACTATCTTTCAACTATATTATATTATGCTTTGATATCCTAGGTTACTGCCTACTTATACTAAAAAGAAATATATATATATATATATATATATACATATATATATATATATATATATGTATATATAAAACTGTTGCATAGAATGAAGCATAACTAACTTAATTATTAATTCATTTAATGGCATTAAGACATATGATTGTATAGTTCTGTATAACCATACATGTATTTATATATAGATACCTATAATATAAACACATTCAAAGTATACACTAGCATGTATATATATATATATATATATATATATATATATATATATATATATATATATATATATATATATATATGGTATGTATAAATGTTTCTGTTCTTCAATTGGATAAATTGATTAGTCAACTTATTATTTTCCTGGATACCTTTTGATAATATAGAAATAGCATACACACATATGTGCATACATATATTCATGTATAAATATCTATGTATATATCTCTGTATATGTTTTTGTGGTGTGAGTGCATGTGTATACACACATACATATATATGTGGATATACATAAATATAAATATGTATATACATATATATATATATATTCATATCTATCTATAAATATATGCATATATATATATGCACATGTATATTCAATACATACATATATAATGGCAATTTAGCATAATGAATATAAAGCTAATCTCTAAATCAGGAATATTTGTGTTAGGTTCTTACTAAGTGCTAATGAGATAATGAGATATTAGGTTCTTACTAAGTATTGACTTAGCACTTAGACCAAAGTTTAGTTTCAGAAACATTTATGGCCCTGGGTAAGTCATTTAACCTGTCACAGCTCAACAATGTTGTACTTCCTCCAAGAAACTCTGTAAGAGAGCATGTTTTGACATTATATTGGTATATCAAGCTTCTCACATGAAAATAGCTGTACCAGTTTTAATCAATATTCCTTTTCTAAATAAGTTTCAAAATAAAGAAAAATATGTCAATGTGAATGTAACAGATATGTATGGAGACATATGCATTAATGTGCATATGTGTGTTTATATACACTTATATGTGTGTATCATGTATATATATATATATATATATATATATATATATATATAGAGAGAGAGAGAGAGAGAGAGAGAGAGAGAGAGATAGATAGATAGATATAGAGACATATATGTATACACATATAATGTGTGTGTTTATTTTTATTTTTTGATCATTTTTTATTTATTTATTTTGAGATTCTGAAATTTATGCATGCCATTTCCCCTTCTTCCCTTATTCACTTACACTTATAAAATATTACCTTATTGTTGGGAAAAGGACCATTATCATAATAAGATCTAGAAGTCAAGTTTTGTTTACATATTGTTTATCAAAGATCTATGATGAAAAAATTAAAGCATTTGCCTCAATTTCTCAATATTTTCTCTAAATACAGAAACCAATGTCTTGTATACATGGGACATGTCTATGGGAAGAGTTGAGAATTATCTTGCTATTTTAACACATGTAGATCAACATTATAATTTATGCCAACAAACCATGTTAGACCAAGTTGATCTCTTATATTCTTATCTTCATGTATTTAGTCTTGACTATTCAATTCATCAAAGGCTAAACATTGAAGTCAAAGCATTTTTTTAAAAAACAAAAATTTCAACAACACAATATAATAAAAATTATGATTGCTTGAGATTTAAAATCAACTATTTGTAATTTGCCATTCCTTTTAAATATTTTTATTTATTTTTATAGCTTATTTTTAATACACATTTGTTGGAATACATGGGAGCTGTTGGAATGCATGGGAGCCACCTGAGAGTGGTTGCTAGAGATCCAACCCAGACCTGCAGAATAGATGATACAAGGAGACTGAGAAGCAGTTGCTGTTCTCTGACCTCTCTGGCTGAGAGGCCTTTGTGTTGTCTGACCTTCCTCCTCTTCCCTCTACCTCCAATTTATCTCGTTCCCAGTCCATAACACCTATATCAGCAAAGGCTGCCTTGCAACTCCTTCAGATGTCATGATCCATAGCTGTGGAGACTCTCAGAGAATTGACCTGTGCCTTAATAATTATCTGTTATTTTTGTTGATTTGTTTTTTGCTATTATTTTTCCCCCCACAGCATGGTTCTCACACTGAGGAATGCAAGCAACACTGTCACTTTTGGATGGTTGTAGCAGGTATTGTAAAATATCATGGAGGCAAACTTTCAAAATGAGAAGAAGACTATAGTCAGAACAGTCTCCTGGCTTGGCCCTTTGATGTGTTGGCCCACTTATCTATTCCTACTAAAAAAATCTCACTGGGGCTCTTCTTCCTTCCCTTACCTGCGGGTTACCAAAGAAACTGTGGAAGGATCCTTCTCACGAATAGCTCTAATTTTTCTTGTAATTCTTATGCTTCTTATATTCCATGTTCAGGCTCCATATGTTGGAATATATGGAAGCTTTTGGAATACTGGAAGCTACCTGACAGTGGCTGCTGACATCTACCCCAGACCTGCAGAATGTATCTCTTCCTGTGAAAGGATCACACAAGAAGATCAAGAGGCAGTTGCTGTTCTCTGACCTTTCTGGTTGAGAGGCCTTTGTGTTGTCTGACCTCTGTCCTCTTTCCTCTGTCTCAAATTTATCTCATTCCCAGTTCACAATACTTGTGTCAGGAAAGGCTGCCTTGAAACTCCTTCAGATGTTATGATCCACAGCTGCGGAGACTTTCAGAGAATTGACTTGTCCCTTAACATGTATTGTTTTATGAACCATATTGGGAGAAAAAAAATAAGAACAAAATGAAAAAGGAAAACATAGGAGAGATTAAAAAAAATGAACATGGCATGTAATGTAAAACTCCATAGTTCTTTTTCTGGATGTAGAAGGCACTGTCCAGATTCTATTGGGATTGCGTTAGATCATTGAACCACTGAGAAGAACCTAATGTTTCATAAGTGATCATCACACATTCTTGTTGTTATTTTGTAATGTATTCCTTGTTCTGCTTGTTTTACTCAGCGTCAATTCATGTAAATCTTTCCAGAACTTTTAAAATCATTTTTATAGAGCAATAATATTCCATTACCTTCATATACTACAGCTTATTCAGCCATTCCCCAATTTATGGGCATACATTCATTTTCCAGTTCTTTGCTATCACAAAAAGAGCTGCTACTAACATTTTTGCACATGTGGATGCTTTTCCCTTTTTATGATTTCCTTGGGATATAGAACCATTAGTACTACTGGGTCAAAGGGTATGCCCAGCTTTGTATCCCTTTGGGTGTAGTTCCAGATTGCTCTCCAGAATGGTTGGATTATCCAAAAATGCATTAATGTCCCAGTTTTCCCACATCCCCTCCAACATTTATTATTTTCTTTTCCAATTATCTTAGCCAATCTGAGAGTTGTGAGGTGGTAATGCAGAGTTGTTTTAATTTGCATTTCTCTAATAAATAATAATTTAGAGCATTTTTATATCATTATAGATGATTTTAATTTCACCATCTGAAATTTTCTGCTCATATCTTTTGAATTTTTTTCAATTGGGCAATGGATTATCTTTTTATAAATTTGACACCATTTTTAATATGTTTTAGAAATGATAGATTTATCAGAAATACTGGCTGTGAAGATTTTTTCCTGACTTTGTACTTCCCTTTTAATCTTGCTTCTGTTGGTTTTGTCTGTGCAAAATTTGTTTAAATTTAATGTAATCATAGTTGTTCATTTTGCCTTACATAATGTTCTCTCTTTCATATTTGGTCATAAATTCTCTTCTCCAAAAATCTAACAGTCGGATTTTTCAAGTCACTGTGAATAAAATTGCAAAAACACTATATCTGCCCAAGCTAATATGGCATAGACATAGAGAATTTAATAAATGAGAAAGAGTGATTACTCCAAAAGATAGGTCTAGAAAATTATCAATACAATTTTAAGTAGGGAAATAATATGTGAGCTGGCAAAAATTATGAAATAAATGACACATGAGCTAAGATTTGAAAGCAAAGAATAAATCTTGAAGGCAAAAATGATAAAAATCTTGTATTCTAAATATTTGAGTTAATCTCTAATTTCAAATATTCAGTGACAGATGAGTTTTTAAGTTTGAGGAGCTAATAAAAATCCATTTTACTTTTTAAAATTGTGTATACACACATACACACACATACATACATATATATATATATATATATATATATATAAATAAAGGGAATAAGTTCAAGGCCAGAGTGAAGAGGAGTTTAAATTTGTGATAAGGAGTTTGTATTCACTTTTATAGATAATGAGCTAGTGAAGAATTCTTAAGAAGAGAATAATGTGCACTGTAATTAATAAGTACAATATTTAATGAGACAATAATAATTTAATTTAATAAGATAATTTTGCTTGAAAGATGTATTTGATAGAGGATAGTGTAAGCATAGAGAGACCTACCACAAAAGAAAGAGCTCATTGGTTCAGAGTCCAAATTGAAGTATTTTGTTTCCTTCTTCCTTTCTTGAATTTCTTCTTCCTTGCTCTCTTTCCTTCTGTCTTCTCCCTCTTCCTCTCTCTCTTCCTTTCTCATTTTTTCCTTCCTTCCTTCATCCCTCTCTCTACCCTTCCCTCCCTTCCTTCCTTCTCTTATATGGAATTAGGTTTGCATATCTGTACACATTTGAAATGCGTTTTATTTTATTATCTTCACAATGACTAAAATAGGAAAAATGAGTAAAGAATTGAAAACTGAAAAAAATTTAAAATATGTGTTTTTAAACAATTAATAATCATGAAGATTTTTATTTCTTAGATCAGGGTAGCATCAGTGTAAGTAGAGAGAAGAAAACAGACATGTGAAATATATGGAAGTCTAGAAAAGTTGGCAAGTGACTGGATATATATAGATTGCTTTATTGCTGAATATCCTTTTGAACATGGTCTTTAAGAAAAACAGTTGTGGGAGTAGGAAAGATGGAATATTCTTTGAATAAAAATGCCTACATCTTCCTTGTTTTGAAGTCTGGTAATTGACTTGCTAGCTCTTGATTGATGGACAACTCTAAAAAATTTTAATCATTATCTTGTCTCAATAATGAGATGAAAATAAAGGTTGTTTCTCTTTCTGAAAAAAGAGACAAAATAATAGGCTTATAACTAATATGTTTGTTCATGTTAGTTATTATTCATAGAAGTTCAAGCATATACTCCAGTGGTATACTAAAAAATTCTTATCAATATTTCTTAAGGAAATTAAAAAATCCTTTAAAAGGGTTTTCTGTAATTAGTTTTATTATTTGATTTTGCAAGTTATTTTCAATATTAATATTGCTAGAAAAGCAAAAAACCCTAGGTGCAATAGTTATTAAAAATATCACACAATAATTTGGAGTCAACATCTTTGTTATGTTATTTATGAACATAGACATAAGTTTGCATTGCTGATCAAAATAGCAGCAATAGCAAAATGTTCATAATTCAATATTTAATGCATATATATCAATTTTCATTTGATAAGGAGTTATGCAAGTGCCAGCTATAAAGATGAATGAACATAGAGCTACTCTTGCTTTCAGGAGGTTATTATCTAATGTGGAGATATAGAAAGGAAAAAAAAATAGGCATAAAGTTACACAGAAAATCAGGCATTCAAAATGAAGGTCCAAAGTACTTGCAGAAAATGGAAAGTGTGGAGGTGGAATCACTACCATTTGGAGAATATCAGTGATGACTTCAGTTAAGAAGATACCTAAGGTAGCTCATTCATTCATGCAATTGTTCTATAAGCATTATTAAACAATAACTTTATGTAAGGTACTAGGTATACAATATAAAATGAAAACAATTCCTGTTCTCAAACAGCTTTCATTTTGTTAGAGAAAGGCAAGTTATTAACTAATAAGTACATTCTTAATGCAAGCAAAGTAAATGCAAAGTAATGTCAAGGAATAGAAGGAAAGGGATTAGAAATTGGAGGGGGGCATCTAGATAAGATAACATTTTATCTAAATCTTAGGGAAACACTTCAGCAACATGTGGTAGAAGGGTAGAGTAAATACACTTGAGTCATGAAGGAATATATTTGCAAAGGAATTAATTTAAAATGCACAATGCCTTGTGCTGAGAAAATCAAGTTGGTCAACTTCACTGAAACACAAAGTAAATGGAAAAGAGTAAGATATAATAAATTGAGAAATGTAGGCTTTTTAAATGCCCCAAAAGAAAAATTTTGTGTTATTACAGCTGAAGGGAGACATTGGAATTTCTTAAGCAGAAGAATGATATTGTCAAAATTCTAAGGTGCTTCTTTTGATCCTGGAAATTTGACCTGATCCCCTGCTTTGCAACTGCAACTTGCAAAGTTCTGCTCCTTTCTGTGTTGAAACTATGTCCAAGATTGCTCCTATTATGCAGCATCATAGTGTCTTCTCTGTCCTGGAATAGTGATCCAGAATGGTTATGACAATAGAGTGCTGGGTCTATACCCAGTGCCAGCAAGGGGTACCCTTTCTTTTCTTAGTGTCTGACCCCTTTTACCAGCTCTGGATCAAGAAATCCTCAGTTGCTGCAGTGGCTGCACTGCTGGATCTAAGGCCCACAATTGAATCTGCTACCTTGTGTTCTCTGGGCCACCCTCTATCCTCATGTCACAAATATCTTTTGCCAATCTCCTAAATCATCTTAGGTTGGAAAATGTTTTCCACCCTATCTTTTCATTGTCTTTGCTGCTTCAGACATTTATTTGAAACATTATCTTGATGATTACAGGGAATATTGGAAAAATTTTGGCTGGATAGATTCTTCAAGTCTTCCCTCTTGATTATGCTACAGTATATAAATTTTAATGTTATTTATCAGAAACAATATTAAATGAAGTGATAAATATTAGTATTAGGGGACTGATGATGAAATGTACTTGTCTCCTCTTCATAGAATGGTGGTAGACCATGAGTGCAGAGTATTATGGCAAACACTGTCAGATGCTGTTGACATTTTTGTTATATGTGCCTACTTTTTTCTTTGTTTTAAAGGAGCCTTCTATGAGGAAAAGATTATGATATACAAGTATGTGACTCCTGAAAATAAATAATCGTTAAAAAACAGTGTAGGTACTATGTCATAATTAAATTAAACTTTTTCTCATTTATATAATTATTGACTTTCATAATGTAGGTTACAACTCATATATTCTTAGGCTTCCTGTGCACCTCTTGTATATATCCAAGTTCAATAAACTCATCACATAAAGTTCAAACAAAGTTCTGGGAACCTTCTTTGTTTTCTCTAGGCATCTCCAAAACATGATGATTGATCATGAAAGTTTCTATAAAGTATCGTTCATGTGAAATAATATAATATAAAGAGATCACTGTTTTATTAGGATCCTTTACAATGAAAAACAATACCTGTTCAGTTTTACCAATTTCTATCAGTTTGGATTTTGGGGGACTCTTCTTTATGAAATTAAATTATGTAATACTTAACAGATTTCAAAGGCACTTTGAGGCTTTTTTTTTTTCCCAGTGTAAAATGCTGTCACATCCAAAGAAAGACACTATCAAATTTGATTAATCAAATAAGGTTTAGGAAGTCATCCCAATTTAAGTACATATTATCTGCCTAGACTCTGCTAAGGAATGTGATTCTTAAATTTCTGACCTGAGTTATAAACTGGATAAGTAATTTTACCGATTTCTACTATGCATTTTATAGATCAAATAAAATAAGAGTACATAAATTTGGTTTTATTGTAGATTTCATTATTGCTGTAAAAGTTTATGACTGAGTTCAGTAATAAACTCTAAACTGCTGAAAATACAAAAAGAAATCATTTTTTGAGATCTTTATTTATTTATTTATTTATTTATTTAATTTATTAATTTTATAATTATATTTTTGATAGTATATATGCATAAGTAATTTTTTATAACATTATCCCTTGTATTCATATTTTCCAAATTTTCCCCTCCCTACTTCTACTCCCACCCCTAGATGACAGGCAATCCCATACATTTTACACATGTTGCAGTATAACCTAGATATAATATATGTGTGTAAATCCAATTTTCTTGTTGCACATTAAATATTGGATTCCAAAGGTATAAGTAACCTGGGTAGATAGACAGTAGTGCTAATATTTTACATTCAATTCTCAGTGTTCCTTCTCTGGGTGTAGTTGTTTCTGTCCATCATTGATCAGCTGGAATTGCATTGGATCTTATTTATGTTAAAGATATATCAGAATACATCTTCATACAGTATTGTTGTTGACGTGTATAGTGATCTTCTGGTTCTGATCAGTTCACTCAGCATCAGTTCATGCAAGTCTCTCCAAGCCTTTCTGAATTCATCCTGCTGGTCATTTCTTACAGAGCAATAATATTCCATAACCTTCATATACCATAATTTACCCAACCATTCTCCAATTCATGAACATCATTCATCTTCCAGTTTCTAGCCACTATGAAAAGAGCTGCTACAAACATTTTGGCACGCACAGATCCCTTTCCCCTCTTTAGTATTTCTTTGGGATATAAGCCCAGTAGTAGCACTGTTGGATCAAAGGGTATACACAGTTTGATAACTTTTTGGGCATAGTTCCAAATAGTCTCCAGAATGGCCTGATTCTTTCACAACTCCACCAACAATGTATTAGTGTCCCTGTTTTCCCACATCCCCTCCAACATACATCATTATTTATTCCTGTCATCTTAGACAATCTGACAGGTATGTGGTAATATCTCAGAGTTGCCTTAATTTGCATTTCTCTGATCAGTAGTAATTTGGAACATTCTTTCATATGAGTGGATATGGATTCAATTTCATTATCTGAGAATTTTCTGTTCATGTCCTTTGAACATTTATCAACTGGAGAATGGTTTGATTTCTTATAAATTAGGGTCAGTTCTCTATATATTTTGGAAATGAGACCTTTATCAGAACCTTTAACTTTAAATATTTTCCCAATTTGTTACTTCCCTTCTAATCTTGTTTGAATTAGTATTGTTTATACAGAAACTTTTTAGTTTGATATAATCAAAATCTTCTATTTTGTGATCAGTAATGATCTCTAGTTCTCCTCTCGTCATAAATTCCTTCCTCCTCCACAGGTCTGAGAGGTAGACTATCCTCTGTTCCTCTAATCTATTTATGATCTCATTCTTTATGCCTAAATCATGGACCCATTTTGATCTTATCTTGGTATATGGTGTTAAATGTGCATCCATATATAATTTCTGCCACACTAATTTCCAGTTTTCCCAAGAGTTTTTTTCAAATAATGCATTTTTATCCCTAATGTTGGTATCTTTGGGTTTATCAAATACTAGATTGCTATAATTGTACCCTTTTTTGTCCTTTGTACCTAATCTGTTCCACTGATCGACCGGTCTATTTCTTAGCCATTACCAAATGGTTTTGGTGACTGCTGCTATATAATATAGCTTTAGATCAAGTATACCTAGACCACCTTCATCTGACTTTTTTTCATTAATTCCCTTGAAATTCTCGATCTTTTATTCTTCCATATGAACTTTGTTATGATTTTTTCTAGGTCACTAAACTAGTTTCTTTGAAGTCTGATTGGCATAGCACTAAATAAATAGATTAGTTTAGGGAGTATTGTCAACTTAATTATATCCGCTTGGCCTATCCAAGAGCACTCAATGTCTTTCCAATTTTCCAATTATTTAAATCTGACTTTATATTTGTGGCAAGTGTTTTGTAATTTTGTTGATATGATACCTGCCTTTTCTTTGGTAGATGGCCTCCCAAATATTTTATACTCTTGACATTTCTTTGGAATGGAATTTCTCTTTGTTTCTCTTGCTATTAAATTTTTTTGGTGATTTATAAAAATGGTGAGGATTTATGTGGATTTATTTTGTACCCAGCAACTTTGCTAAAGTTGTAAATTATTTCTAATAACTTTTTATTAGACTCTCTGGGGTTTTCTAAGTATACTATCATACCATCTGCAAAGAGTGACAGTTCGATTTCCTCATTAGCTACTCTTATTCCTTTAATCTCTTTCTCGGGTCTTATTGCCGAGGCTAGCATTTCCAATACAATGTTGAATAGTAATAGTGATAGTGGACAAACTTGTTTCACTCCTGATATAACTGGGAAAGGTTCCAGATTATTTCCATTACATATTATGCTTACTGATGGTTTTAAATATATGCTCCTGGCTATTTTAAGGAATAGTCCATTTATTCCTATACTCTCAAGTGTTTTTGGTAGGAATGAATGTGGATTTTATCAAATGATTTTTCTGCATCTATTGAGATGATCATATGGTTTTTATTAATTTGATTATTAATATGGTCAATTATACTAATAGTTTTCCTAATATTAAACCAGCTCTGCATTCCTGGTATAAATCCTACTTGATAATAGTATATTTTCCTGGGGATTGTTACTGAAGTATTTTTGCTAATATCTTATTTAAGATTTTAGCATCAATATTCATTAAGGAAATTGGTCTGTAGTTTTCTTTCTCATTTTTCAATCTACCTGGTTTAGGTTATCAGTACCATGTCTGTGTCATAATAGGAGTTTGGTAGGACTCCTTCATCCCCTATTTTTTTCAAATAGTTTATATATCACTGGGGCTAGTAGTTCTTTAAATGTTTGGTAGAATTCACATGTAAATCCATCTGGTCCTGGGGATTTTTTCCTGGGGAGTTGATTAATAGCTTGTTCTATTTCTTTTTCTGAAATGGGACTATATAAGCACTTTATGTCCTTCTCTGTTAATCTAGGAAATCTATATTTTTGGAGGAAGTCATCCATTTAATTTATCAAATTTATTGGCATAAAGTTGGGCAAAGTAAATCCTTATTATTTATCTAATTTCCTCTTCATTGGTAGAAAAATCCCCCTTTTCATTTGTAAGACTAACAATTTGATTTTTCTCTTTCCTTTTTCTGATCAGATTTAACAAAAGTTTATCTATTTTATTGACTTTTTCATAAAACCAACTCTTGGTTTTATTTATTAATTCAATAGTTTTTTTTTGGTTTTTTTTGTTTTTTTTTTTTTACTTTCAATAATATTGATTTCTCCTTTTAATTTTAGTATTTCAAGTTTAGTTTTTGGTTGGGGTTTTTTAATTTGGTCTTTTTCTAGCTTTTTAAGTTACAGGCCCAATTAATTAATCTTCTCTTTCTCTATTTTGTTCAAATAAACCTCTAAAGATATAAAATTTCCCCTTATTACCGCTTTAGCTGTATCCCACAAATTTTGGTATGATGTCTCATCGTTGTCATTATCTTGGGTGAAATTATTCATTGTTTCTATAATTTGCTGTTTCACCCAGTCATTCTTTAAGAAGATATTGCTCAGTTTCCAATTACTTTTTGGTCTATTTACCCATAACTTCTTATTGAATATAGTTTTTATTGCATTGTGATCTGAGAAGAGGGCATTTACTATTTCTACCTTCCTGCATTTAATTTTGAGATCTTTATGTCCTAATATATGGTCAATTTTTGTATAGGTTCCATGAACTTCTGAGAAGAAATTATACTCCTTTCTATCTATCATACCTAGATTTTCTAATGTTCTATTTACCTTTTGAATTTCTTTCTCATTTGTTTTTTGGTTTGATTTGTCTAATTCTGAAAGTGCAAGGTTGAGTTGTCCCACTATTATAGTTTTGCTGTCTATTTCTTCTTGCAACTCTCTTAACTTTTCCTTTAGGAAGTTAGATGCTATATCACTTGTAGTATCTATGTTTAGTATTGATATGGCTTCATTGTCTATGCTACCTTTTAGCAGGATATAGTTTCCTTCATTATCTCTTATAATTAGATCAATTTCTGCTTTTGCTTGATCTGAATTAAGTATGTCAACCCCTGCTTTTTTTGGCTTTACCTGAAGCAAAATAAATTCTGCTCCAATCTTTTACCTTTACTCTTTATGTATCTCCCTGCTTTAAGTGTGTTTCCTGTAAACAACATAATGTAGGGTTCTGACTTTTGATCCAGTCTACTATCTGCCTCCATTTAATGGAAGAGTTCATCCCATTCACATTTACAGTTATAATTACTAATTCTGTATTTCTTGCCATCATATTATCCCCAGATTATGTTTTTTTTCCCTTGACCACCCTGAACCTTTTCCCCAATATTTAATTTATAGACCCCACTTGTGATGCCCAGCCATCCTTTTTAGTATCACTCCACCCTCCTTTTAAGTACCTTCCCCTTTCTTGTACCCTTGCCTTATTCCCCTTTTCCTTTTCCCTTTGCCTCTCCCCCCTTTTAATGACATGAGAGAGGATTCTCTGAAAAACAAATATGTCAATTATTTGCTCTTTGAGCCTACTCTGATGAGAGTAAGGTTCACACAATGTTTCTCCCTCTCTCTAAATTCCCTCAGATGTGGTAGATTTTCTATGCCTCTTCCTGGGATATAGTATCCCTCTTTTTATCTCTCCTTCACCTTTTTCTGATACTATGCCCTTCCCTCTACTACTTTCCTTTTTTAAATATTATATCAGTAAAATCCAATTATCCATGTGGACTTTCTGTATATCCACAATAGAGATAAATTTCTCAAGAGTTCTTTTTACCTTTTTCTGCTTCTCTTCAGTCTTGTGCATGTAGATCAATTTTTTTTTGTGTAAGTTTGGTTTTTTTCTTCGAAACAAATGAAATTCCTCTGTTTCATTAAATGACCATCTTCTTCCATGGAATAAAATGCTAAACTTTGGTGGGTAGTTTATTCTTGGTTGTAGTCTTTGATATTTGCCTTTCAGAATATCAGGTTCCAGGCCCTTCAATCTTTTTAATGTGGAGGCAGCCAGATCTTGAGTGATCCATATTGTGGCCCATTGATATTTTAATTGTTTTTTTTTTTTTTTTAATAGCTGTTTGCAATATTTTTCCCTTTGTTAGGTAGTTCTGCAGCTTAACCACAATGTTCCGTGGAGTTCTTTTTTTATGGTCTTTTTCAGAAAGTGTTTGATGAATTCTTTCAATGCCTATTTTCCCTTCTGTTTCTGTTATCTCTGGACAGTTCTCTTTGATGTTTTCCTATAAAATAGAATCTAGGCTCTTTTTTTGATCAAAGTTTTCAGGAAGTCCAATGATCCTCAGATTATCTCTCCTAGATTTATTTTCCAGGTCTATAGATTTTCCCAGTAAGTATTTGACGTTATTCTCCAGCTTTTCATTTTTTTTTTTTTTTGTTTTGTTTTGTTTTTTTTTTTTTTGTTTGTTTTCTTTGACTGATTCTTGGGTTGTCAATGAATCATTCATTTTTATTTGTTCCGTCCTGATTTTTAATGAGTTATTTTCTTAATTCACACTTTTTAGTTCTTTTTGTATATGCCCAATTGAATTTTAAATTAATCATTTTGCTCTGTTGATTTTTTCCATCTCAATAATTTTTTTAGTGAGTTATTTTCTTTTTCAATTCAGAAAGTCTACATTCTTGAGACTTTTTATCTTTTCCAATTCAGAAATCCTACTTTCTTGAGAATTTTTTATCTTTTCCAGTTCAGAAATCCTACTTTGCTGTTATTTTTTAACCTTTTCTAATTCACAAATTTTATTTCCCTGCATCTCCTGTGAATTATTTATTTTTTCCAACTCAAATTTCAGGACATTGATATTCTCTATCGTAGATTCTCTTTCCTTTCCCCATTTTTCTTCAAACTCTCTTAACTTTTTAATAGTCTCTTCTAGGAGAGAGTTATGTGATGGTAGGGAGGTATCATTCCCCTATAGAGTGTTTTCTGCAGACTCTCTGTTGTTAGCTTCCTCAGGGTTGGATACCCGCTCTTTTTTTGTGTAGAAACTGTCAATTGTTCTCTTCAGCTTCTTACTCATTGTTAAAAATCTGTTGGGGTTTGCCCTTGGGGTAAGAAGTTTATTTATTTACCAGCTTCCTCCCAAACTGGTACAGGGCGGGGGGGGGGGGAGAGCCAGTAGAATGCAACAACCCTGTGCCTGAGCTAAGAGAGAGCTCTGGGAGAGAGTTCCCCTCCCCCGTCTCTGGAAATGCCTCAGATGTGTTTAGCATGGCTGCACTGTGAGGAGTGCCCAGTGAAGGACCCAACTGTGTGGCCTAGTGACTGCCCTGAGGTTTAAGACTGAACAGTGAAAGCATCAGAAACCCCAGCCAATGCCTCCCTTGGGGCCGTGGATGTCAGCAGCTGATGGGAAAAGCCCCTGAACTCAAACCAGAAGTATTTTCAGGGAAACTGAGGTCCCTACTACAAAGGTTCTGCTTTTCTGGGAGTTAAGCTTTCCTGGGAGGTCAGCTGCTTCTAGAATTCCATTGCCTTAGGCTATGCCCCAAACTATGTGGATTAGAAGCTGCCTAGTGCTGTATCCCTGCTGTTCAGGCTCTCAATTACCCAAGGAGTAGCCCCGGGCAGCAGATAGAGTCTTCACAGTCTGAGCAGCACTGAGGAGATCTATTAGGTCACTTCTGGATTGGGGTGGATTTAGGATCTGGCTTTATATATTAAAGTATCTTGATTTCTCTTCTGAGCTGTTGTTTTATAAGCAGAGAAGAGATAATAGCCTGTGTCAGATTCTTCTATCTCAGAGGCTTCTCTGATCCCAGAGTTCTGCTCACCCCAATAGGCACAGTATGTTAGCACCCAGTCCAACCCTGTCTATGCTGGCCTCTTTTTTTTTTTTTTTCCTCCACTTGGAATGGATCTTTTCCGTTGAAATTCCAGATTCTCTTCAGCTGGTGCTTCTAATCCTTGTGGTTTTTATCAGTCCAGCATTATTTTTCAGGCTGACTTAACTAATTGGTAATGAGGGAAGTAGAGAGCTTACAAATTCATCTGTATCTTGTCCATCATCTTGGCTCTGCCCCCTCAAAAGAAATCATATACAAGCAACCATGGGCTCTATTTCCAACAAAACTCTCATTCTGTTGTTGGTTCCCAATTATTACTGAAGTAATGCATCCTAATGGTGCTGGTTGTTTGCCCAGATAAACAAAATGAAGAATGTTCAGGAATCATAGATTAAACCTTTCTTGCTGAGAAAAACAAAACAAAACAAAACAAACAAACAAAAAAAAAGCAAAATAATACATATTGTCAATGGGTTAATATATAGGATGACTGTATCAATAAGCAATGATATAAACTATTGCTTTTTTAAATGGTTGTCTCGAGGTAGACATATAATTTAAAGTGTTTCTAAAACATCTTACATTTTCAAGACATTCTATTGTATTCAGAAAATAGTAATCAATTATTTACTATGTTCAGGGTACATGTGCTAGATTTTGGGAATAGTAAGACAAACATTTCAAAAGTTTTTGCCCTCATGGAGCTTATACTAAATTATAGGAAATGACATGCTTAACAACAAGGAAACAAAATGTATGCAAATATTAGGTAAAATGGAACTAGTATAGAGAATCAGGATTTTTTTTTTATTATTTTTTAAGATCTTTTAAGAAATCAAGCCATTCTCCAACTGATAAATGGTCAAAGGATATGAACAGACAGTTTTCAGATGAAGAAATTGAAACTATTTCTAGCCATATGAAAATGTGCTCTAAGTCATTATTAATTAGAGAAATGCAAATTAAGATAACTCTGAGATACCACTACATACCTGTCAGATTGCCTAGAATAACAAGGAAAAATAATGCAGACACTTCTAGCCAAGATGGAGGCGTGGAGGCACACAGCTGCTTGAGCTCCCCGTTTTCTCTCAGGACTTACTTCATGACAAGCCTCAGAGTTAATGTTTGACTGGAAAAGAAGCACACAAATAATCACCAACAGGAAACATCATTGAAATTCGGCAGAGAAGGTCTGTATTTGCTCGGGGGAGGGTTGCACAGACTGGGCACAGACTGAGGGCAGGCAGCCAGAGCAAGGCAGGCAGCTCACACTGCTAAAGCCAGAGGAGGGAGGAGTACCATCCCTTCTGTTTCTGCAAAAAGACTTTAACCCAGTGTGGACGTTGTATCTTGGCAGAAAGCCAGAAGCAGTGGAGAGGGACCCTAAAATCAAAACGGCAAGAAATATATTGGCCAAGTTAAAGAAACATCAGACGAAGGAAAAAATACTGGAAGCTGCTAGAAAAAAGCAATTCAGATATGGAGGAGCCACAATAAGGATAACCCAGGATCTAGCAGCATCCACATTAAAAGAATGAAGTGCCTGGAACATGATATTTTGAAAGGCTAAGGAACTTAGTATGCAGCCAAGAATAACTTACCCAGCAAAAATGAGCATCGTTTTCCAGGGAAGAAGATGGAAATTTAGCAAAATAAATGAATTCCATCTATTCTTAATGAAAAAACCAGACCTACACAAAATGTTTGATCTTCAAATACAGAACTTAAGAGATTTCTAAAAAGGTAAAAAGGAATCTTGAGATTCTGCCATAAAGATATGTAAAGAACACATGTATAATTTGTCCTAGAAACTACAGGTGGAAAGGAAATTATATCATAAAAAAAGGGTAAAGTGGTGGTACGACATCTCATGAAGAGGCAAAGGTAACCTATTATATCAGAGAGAAAGAAAGGAGGGAGATGAATATAGTGTGTATCAATAGACATATTGAATTTATGGTGAAACTTCTTCTACTTCCTTGAAAAGTGAGAGGGGAGGAGTAAGCTAAGGGTCAGGGAATACAGAAATTGTGAGAAAAAGTGGAAAAATAAGGGGAGGAAATTTAAGGTGGGGGAGGGATACTAAAAAGGGAGGGCTGTGAAAAACAAGAGGTGTTTACAAGTTTAATACTGGGTAGGGGGGTAAGAGGAAAGGAAAGGAGAAAAAAATAAGCAGGGGTTAACAGGTTGGCAAGCAATATAGAATTAGTCATTCTAACCATAAATGTGAATGGGGTAAACTCCCTCATAAAGAGGAAGCAGTTAGCAGACTGGATTAAAAGTCAGAATCCTACTCTATGTTGTTTACAGGAAACACACCTGAAAGAGGGTGATACATTCAAACTAAAAGTAAAAGGGTGGAGCAGGATCTACTATGCTTCAAGTTAAGCCAGAAAGACAGGGGTTGCCATCCTCATCTCAGATCAAGCAAAAACAAAAATTGATCTAATTAAAAGAGATAAGGAAGGGCATTATATCCTGTTAAAGGGTAGGATCAATAATGAAGCAGTATCAATATTAAACATATACGAACCAAGTTGTGCAGCATCTAAATTCTTGAAAGAGAAATGAAGAGAGCTGCAAGAAGAAATAGACAGCAAAACTATAATAGTGGGATATCTCAACCTTGCACTCTCAGAATTAGAAAAATCAAACTAAATAATAAATAAGAAGTCAAAGAGGTAAATAGAATACTAAAAAAGTTTGATATGATAGATCTTTGGTGAAAGCTAAATGGAAACAGAAAGGAGTATACTTTCTTCTCAGCAGTTCATGGAACCTATACAAAAAATAATCATATACTAGAGCATAAAAACCTCAAAATCAAATGCAGTAAGGCAGAAATAGTGATTGCATCCTTTTCAGACCACAATGCAATTAAAATTACATTTAATATAAAGCCAGCGGAAAATAGACCATAAAAAAACAACTGGAAACTAAATAATCTTATACTAAAGAATGATTGGGTAAAACATCAAATCATAAACATAATTAACAACTTCACCCAAGAAAATGACAATGAGACATCAGACCAAAATGTGTGGGATACAGCCAAAGCAGTAATAAGGGGAAGTTTTATATCTCTAGAGGCCTACTTGCATAAAATGGAGAGAGGGCCAATGAATTCGGTATACAACTAAAATTGCTAGAAAAGTATCAAATTTAAAACCCCCAGAAAAAAACGAAACTTGAAATTCTAAAAATAAAAGGTGAGATTAATAAAATTGAAAGTAAATATGTATATATATATATATATATATATATATATATACATATATATATATATATATATATATATATATATATATATATAGAATTAATTAATAAAACTAAGAGTTGGTTCTATGAAAAAACCAACAAAATAGACAAACCCTTAGTAAACCTGATTAAAAAAAGGAAAGAGAAAAAGCAAATTGTTAGTCTTGAAAATGAAAAGGGAGAACTCACCACTAATGAAGAGGAAATTAGAACAATAGTTAGGAGCTACTTTGCTCAATTTTATGCGAAAAAATTCGATTACTTAAATGAAATGGAAGAATACCTTCAAAAATATAGCTTGCCCAGATTAACAGAGGAAGAAGTAAGCAGTCTAAATAATCCCATCTCACAAAAAGATATAAAACAAGCTATTAACCAACTCCCTAAGAAAAAAATCCCCAGGACCAAATGGATTTACATGTGAATTCTACCAAACATTTAAAGAACAAGAAACTCCAAAGATATATAAACTATTTGAAAAAATAGGGATTGAAAGAGTCCTACCAAATTCCTTTTATGACACAGACATGGCACTGATACTTAAACCAGGTAGATTGAAAACTGAGTAAGAAAACTATAGACCAATCTTCTTAATTAATATTGATGCTAAAATCTTAAATAAGATATTAGCAAAAAGACTTCAGAAAATCATCCCCAGGATAATACAATATGATACAAGTAGGATTTATACAAGGAATGTAGGGCTGGTTTAATATTAGGAAAACTATTATTATAATTGGTCATATTGATAATCAAATTAATAAAAACTATATGACCATCTCAATAAATGCAGAAAAAGCATTTGATAAAATCCAACATCCATTCCTACTAAAAATGCTTGAGAGTATAGGAATAAATGCACTATTTCTTAAAATAATAACAAGCATTTATTTAAAACCATCAGTAAACATCATATGTAATGGCCATAAATTGGAACCTTTCCCTGTAAGATCAGCAATGAAACAAGGTTGCCCACTCTCATCATTACTATTCAATATAGTACTAGAAACGCTAGCCTCAGCAATAAGAGGCGAGAAAGAGATTCAAGGAATTAGAGTAGGAAATGAGGAAATCGAACTATCACTCTTTGCAGATGACATGATGGTATACTTAGAGAACCCCAAAGACTCTGCTAAAAAGGTATTAGAAATAATTCAGAACTTTAGCAGAGTTGCAGGATACAAAATAAATCCACATAAATCCTCAGCATTTTTATATATCACCAACAAAATGCAACAGCAAGAGATACAAAGAGAAATTCCATTTAAAATAACTGTCGATTGTATAAAATATTTGGGAATATATCTACCAAAGGAAAGTAAGGAATTATATGAGCAAAATTACAAAACATTTGCCACAAATATAAAGTCAGATTTAAATAATTGGAAAGACATTGAGTGCTCTTGGATAGGCCAAGCGAATATAATTAAGTTGACAATACTCCCTAAACTAATCTATTTATTTAGTGCTATGCCAATCAGACTACCAAGAAATTATTTTAATGACCTAGAGAAAATAACAACAGAAATCATATGGAACAACAAAAGGTTGAGAATTTCAAGGAAAGTAATGAAAAAAAAAATTAAATGGAGGTAGTCTAGATGTACCTGATTCTAGAACTGTATTATAAAGCAACAGTCACCAAAACCATTTTCTATTTGCTAAGAAATAGACTAATTGATCAGTGGAATAGGTTAGGTTCACAGGGCAAGATAGTGAATAAAATAGCAATCTATTGTTTGAGAAACCTAAAGATCTCAACTTTTGGGATAAGAATTCATTATTTGACAAAAACTGCTGGGAAAACTGGAAATGAGTATGGCAGAAACTAGGCATGGACCCACATTTAACACCACATACTAAGATAAGATCAAAATGGGTCCAAGATTTAGGCATAAAGAATGAAATCATAAATAAATTAGAGAAACATAGGATAGTTTACCTCTCAGACTTGTGGAGGAGGAAGGAATTTGTGTCCAAGGGAGAACTAGAGACCTTTATTGATCACAAAATAGAAAATTTTGATTACACCAAATTAAAAAGTTTCTGCACAAACAAAACTAGTGCAAACAAGAATAGAAGGGAAGTAACAAATTGGGAAAACATTTTTACAGGTAAAGGTTCTGATAAAGGCCTCATCTCCAAAATATACAGAAAATTGACTTTAATTTATAAGAAATCAAGCCATTCTCCAATCGATAAATGGTCAAAGGCTATGAACAGACAATTTTCAGATGATGAAATTAAAACTATTTCTACTCATATGAAAGAGTGTTCCAAATCACTATTGATCAGAGAAATGCAAATTAAGACAACTCTGAGATATCATTACACACTTGTCAGATTGGCTAAGATGACAGGAACAAATAACGATGAATGTTGGAAGGGCTGTGGGAAAACTGGGACACTGATGCATTGTTGGTGGAGTTGTGAAAGAATTCAACCATTCTGGAGAGCAATCTGGAATTATGCCCAAAAAGTTATCAAAATGTGCATCCCTTTGACCCAGCATTGTTACTACTGGGTTTATATCCCAAAGAAGTACTAAAGAGGGGAAAAGGGCCTGTATGTGCCAAAATGTTTGTGGTAGCCCTTTTTATAGTGGCTAGAAACTGGAAAATGAATGGATGTCCATCAATTGGAGAATGGTTGGGTAAATTATGGTATATGAATGTTATGGAATATTATTGTTCTGTAAGAAATGACCAACAGGATGAATATAGAGAGACTTGGAGAGACTTACATCAACTGATGCTGAGTGAAACGAGCAGAACTAGGAGGTCGTTATACACTTCAACAATGATACTGTATGAGGATGTATTGTGATGGAAGTGGATATCTTCAACATAGAGAAGAGCTAATCCAATTCCAATTGATTAATAATGGACAGAATCAGCTACATCCAGAAAAGGAACACTGGGAAATGGGTGTAAACTGTGAGCTTTTTTTGTTGTTTATTTGTTTAGTTTTTCTTCCCAGATTTTTTTTCCTTCCTTATACAATTCTTCCTTTGCAACAACAACAACAAAATTTGGTTCTGCACATATATATTGTACCTAGGATATACTATAAGATATTTAATATGTATGGGAATGCCTGCCATCTAAGGGAGGGGGTGAAGGGAAGGAGGGGAAAAATTCGGAACAGAAGGGAGTACAAGGGATAATGTAAAAAAAAATTACCTATGCATATGTACTGTCAAAATATTATTATTACAAAAATTAATTTAAAAAAAGGAAAAAAAAAGAAAGATAATGCACAATGTTGGAGAGCATGTGGGAAAACAGGGACACTGATACATTGTTGATGGAATTGTGAATACATCTAGCCATTCTGGAGAGCAATTTGGTACTATGTTCAAAAAGTTATCCAACTGTGCATATCCTTTGACCCAGCAGTGATACTCCTGGGCTTATATCCCAAAGAGATCTTAAAGAAGGGAAACGGATCTGTATGTGCAAGAATGTCTGTGGCAGCCCTATTTGTAGTGTCCAGAAACTGTAAACTAAGTGGATGCCATCAATTGGAGAATGGCTTAATAAATCGTGGTATATGAATATTATGGAATATTATTGTTATGTAAGAAATGACGAACAGGATGATTTCAGAAAGGCCTGGAGAGACATACATGAACTGATGCTGAATGAAATGGGCAGGACCAGGAGATCATTGTATACTTCAACAACAATACTATATGATGATCAATTCTGATGGATGTGACCATTTTCAACAATGAGATGAACCAAATTAGTTCCAACTGAGCAGTAATGAACTGAATCAGCTACATCCAGTGAAAAAACCCTGGGAGATATGTATGAAGCCCTACATAGAATTCCCAATCCCTCTAATATTGTCCATTTGCCTTTTGTATTTCCTTCACAGGCTAATTGTACACTATTTCAAAGTCTGATTCTTTTTGTACAGCTGTTTGGACATTTATACACATATTGTATTTAATTTATACTTTAACATATTTAACATGTATTAGTCAACCTGCTATCTGGTGGGGGGGGAGGAGGGGAAAATTAGAACAAAAGTTTTGGCAATTGTCAATGTTGTAACATTTCCCATGCATGTATGTGGTAAATAAAAACTATTAATTAAAAAAATCTCATTAAAGGAAACTAAGGATTTCAGTAAGTGAGTGTAACCTCCCACTGAGGCTACTACTGATTGACAGGGTCATACATACCAATCTTCCCTGGTAAAACATGAAGATCAGTTGATGTTAAGGTGCATAGCCTCTCTTCATTGGTAATCTCAGCAGGGGTTAGCAGGAAGCAAGAGTTAGTGTATGTATGTCTCTGCATCTCTCTTTCTGCATCTCTGAATCTTTCTACATGTCTGCCTTCTCTCCACATCCTTTTTGCATATGGACACAAAACTGGTTATTTATATTTACTCTCCTCTGGGATTATCCCATGCCTAAAACACTCAGCACTGTGTTGATGGATCCACAGAAGGGAGATGCCTGGAGTGAATACTGAGGCCTAAAAAAAGATCTAACAAAAGGACACACCCCTTGTCTTCTTAAGGAAACACCTATAAGACATAACCTACTGCCTCAGAAGCCAAACCCCTTTTTACCTCCCTGGCCAACCCTACCAGCTGACATGGCATACATGGCAATTCTCAGACTTTCTTCTTAGAAAGTCCTAACAAGTGTGCATGAAAAGAAGCATTATTCCAGCACACTATTTTAATAATTATTTCTTTTCTTTTATTTTCCCTCTAATGATTTTTCACTTTTTATTCTGATTTTTTTTCCTGACATGACTTATATGGAAATAGTTTAAAATGAATACACATGCACACTAAATTGAATTTTAAAAGAAACAGTAGTCTAGGAATGTGGAGTATAAGAAATAGATACAAAGATGGGTAATTATACTCTCTGAATGGGGAGCACTTTGGCTTGAATATGAAGAAGAACATTCCATAATTACTCAGGGAAATAGTATGAAATAAGATTAAGATCACTGCTATTTAGAAGACCATCAATGTCATCAATGTCTAGAAAATATCAAAATACTGAAACAATTGGAATGAAAGTTGGAAGAGATCTTGGAGATCAAAAGTCAGGGTTGGTTTGATTTTTTTTTTTTTTTAATTTGTGATTTATTTTTAACATCCTTTTCATTTTGAATTTTGAGGACCAAATTCTCCTCTTCTTTCCCATTACTTCCTTACTCATTTGAGAAGACAAGCAAAACTTATCAATTATAAATGTGCATAATTGTTTTTCATCCATACATTCTATTTTTGCAGATTATCCCAATATTATGATTTCATATTCATGACATCTGTATTCATAGATTCCTCTTATTTATCCCAATAACTAGAAAGTTTCTAGAAATTTTACCTATTATCTTCTAATGTAGATATTTATGTAGATTAACTTCCTTGAGTCTCTTATAATTACTATTACATGTTTGTTTTTTATGCTTTTTTGAAGCTTATGTTTGAACATCAAATTTTCAATTAGTTTGCAGTATTTCCTATCAGGAATTCTTAAAAATCTTCTATTTTATTAAATTTTCATTTTTCCTCAGAAGAACTATATTCAGTTTTTTTTTGTTTGTTTGTTTGTTTTTTTTTTTGGGGGGGGGTTTTGGTAAGTTATTCTTGTTTGGAACTCCAGTTTATTTACATTCAAGAATAATATATTCCAATCCCTCTGTTCTTTTTATTTTTTTTTTTTTGGAAAGATGCTAAATTTTGTGTAATCTTGAGTATATCTCCATGATCTTTGAATTATTTATTTATGGCTTCTTGAATATGTTATATTTTACATGGAAGCTCTGGAATTGGTTAAATATTTCTGGGAGTTTTCATTTTGAGATTTCTTTCAAAAGATGATTGGTGAATTTTTTTCAATTTTTATTTTACCCTCTTGATCTAAGATATTGAGGACAATTTTCCTTTATAATTTCTTGAAATATGAGACTTAGGCATTATTTATTTTGATCAGGGCTTTCATTTAGTCTAACAATTCTTAAATAACTTTTCACTTATTTCTTTCTAGTTTAGTTGTTGTACCTATGAGATACACATTATCTTCCATTTTTTTCCATTCCCTCTTCTTTGTTTTAATCTTTCTTAATATCTTATGAAGTCATTAGCTTCTACTTGCCCAATTCTATTTTTATAGGAATTAAGTTTCTCACTGAGCTTTTCAATATTTTGTGTCTTTTTTTACCAAGCTATTAATTCTCTTTTCATAATTTGCATGAATCTCTCTCATTTCTATTTCCATTTTTTCTTTACTTCTCATGTTAAGAACAAACAAACAAACCAAAAAAAAAACTTTCAAGGATTTTTGATGGACTTGCATCTAATTCATATTTTGCTTTAAGGCTTTGGGTATTTAGGTGTTTCTGTTTTCAAATAATTATTTTCTTCTAAGTCAGCCTTCATACCACCATAATAATATTTTATGTTTTTTTTTTCTGTTTATTTTTTCATGTTTTTCTTTTGACTTTGAACTTTATGATAAAGCTGGGTTCTGCTTACCTGGGAATTGTAATCCCAGTCCAAAATTTCAGGCTTCTTTATGCTTCTGTTTTTAAAGCTAGTTTTGTAAGTCTGCAAGTTTTCAGTTCTTCCAAGATGGCATGATCTATGGGCAGGAATGGTAACTGGTGTCCTTGCCTTCAATCTAACCTTATACCAAGGAATTTTATTATTTCCCTACAGTTATAAGAGCAAATACTTCTTTTACCCATGGAATTGTGATCTGGTTACCTTTTCCTATACAATATTTCTCTCTGCCTTGGCACTATGATCAAAGTCTTTCTCCTCTTATAACCAACCACTGTTTCTTTTCTCTGAAATGTGAGTCTGAGCAAGTTATGGGGAATTGTTTCCACTCAACAGCAACTGTACTCATTACCAGTACAAAATTTATTTGATCTTTTTTTTTTTTTTTTTTTTTTTTTTTTTTTTTTTTTTTTTCCTGAGCTATTTGTTAACTCCTTCATCTTTGACTCTGTGCTGAGAGATTCCAAAGTGCTCCAGACTGGTCCCCATTCCTTCTCACAGATATCTTGATTTTCTTATTTGTTTTATCCTGGGAAAGTCTCATTCTGAGCTTTTATTGGATTTGCTACTCCAAAATATAATTTGAGGAATCATTTTAAAGTTATTTGGAGGGGAATGTTGTAAGAGTTCACCTGGGTTACTTCCTGGACTCCCTCTTCTTGAGTCTAGCCTCCAAGAGAGGAATTAACTCCCCCATTATTGGAATTCTTCAAGTAAAGTTTGGATACATCATTTTTAGGATTGTTGCAAAGGTAATTTTTTTTTCAAGTATAAATCAGGCTAAATGATCACTGAGATTGTTTTAAAATATAAATTTCATGAATTTTCAACTTCTTTTTGGCAGGTAAAATGATGGTAAGTGTTTTATTCAACTTCAGATAATACAGATAATAAATAGAAAAAAAAACAATTATTCAAATTCATATGGACCCATTGTAACACATACTTTTTATTTAATTATACAAGAAACTATGAGTCCAACTACAGCTCTATAATGTCAATTCGAACTTCAAAAATTCTCTTTTTTTCTTAGAGGCTAATAAAATTTCCAAACTGGAGAAATCAGATATAGAATCAGCTTGTGTTTTATCATTACCTTTCCAAAATGCAGATTTAAGAACTCTTGCAGAAACCATCAATGTAGCATCTTCCCTTCAAACAGCCTTAATACCATTCTCAGTGTATACTCACACACTTCAAGCTGGAAGTTTTCTACTTATACAGCATTCTGATCTCTCTCTCTATCTCTCTCTTCTCTCTCTCTCTCTCTCTCTCTCTCTCTCTCTCTCTCTCATCTAACTTATCACACCTCCTCATTTAAGGAATTTCACACCCAGTTGGTACTCTATTATTCTGATTTGTATCTAGTCATTATAACAATTCAATCACCCAGATCAAAATCCTTACTCAACCAATGTGCATTCTCAGTATTCCCTCTACTGCTATTGTGAACCTCTGTTCTAAACACTCAAAGGCAGAATGTCACTCTGTCATTCTAAAAACACTTGATTAGCACTTGAAGAACATGTCTTGTTGTTATTTTTATAACTCAAAAAAGAATTACCAGTTTAAAGACATCTTTGAACAGATTTTATCTTTTATGGATAAATTTTCATGTTGGTTAATTCCAGTTTTGGGGGAGTCATACTTTGTTTAAATATGTGAAAGCTTGGCATGTGAATCAAAAATAAAACTTGTTCAGTGTGATTGACTCAGAGTGCAGAACTTGGGCTAAAGTGTTGATATTAGAGGAAAATTAAAATTCCATGAGCAAACAATAGGAAAAAAAGGATTAGATCTGTACTCAAACTAAATAACCTCCCTCAGGAGATAGTGCATCATAGTGATCACTATGACTAGATGACCACATTATAGATAGAAAGGTGCTCCAAATACCATTTTGAATAAATGGTCCACAAGATATTTTTCACTTCCAGGATTTTAGGAGAACATCATTTTAAAATATTATTTTCACAAATTTTTGTAAAGCTTCTAGATTCAGGAGTGGGGAAAGTAGGTGGGAGGTGGGGAAGTAGAGTGAGTTTACAATCTTATTGCTATAACATTATTTAAATCAAAATGCTGTTTAAAAATTTGTGAGTCATTTAACACATGCAACGTATCTTTATGGCAACATTTCACATTCAATTAAGTAGGCCCAGTTCTATAGGAAATTCCCACACCTTCCAAAAAATCTTTTGGCTACAAATCTGATACTATCAACATAGGACCCTTCATAAAAATCAATTCTTTCTTTAATATGACTCAGTGAAAACATATCCAAGAGCATTATTCAGCAAAATTTACAATATAAGGCCTTACACAGGCAAAATTACAAAATAAAAAGGAAAAAGAAAAGGAAGGAATAAATATTTATTAAGCATCTTTTATGTCCCATTCACTTTGCTAAACATCTTATACAAAATATCTTATTTGATCATCAACCCACTTTGTAAGATAGAGTCTATTATTATCCTCATTTGCAGTTGAGAAAAATGAAGCTAGACAGAGTGACTTGTGCAGGCTCATGCAGCTATGATGATTTTGTGTCTGGATTTGAACTCATATCTTTCTGCTACTTCAGCAAGAAATATTTCTATTGCACTGGAAGCCCAGTGATGCAGAATAGGTTTGGAGAGGAAAGGAGCTTAAACCTATAAGCAGTGGCATCTTCCTGACACCTAATTAAGGGAGTACTGGTTCCAAGGGAAATGAGGTTTCCTTTCACAGAGTATAGGATATAGTGATTTACTGCTGACAAGTCATACTTTTATTCATTCAAACACTGCCTAGGTTTGTGCTTTATTTTAGTTTTGGTTTTATAATTTTTCTGTAATTGGTATGAAATATAAAATAAAGTATTTATTTAATATACTTTTATTTAACTAACTGTCTAGCTTAGAATGTGAAACAAACAGAACCTAGCAGGTGCTTCTCTTATTCAAAAGGACTCTCAAAAAAGTTACCTTTAAAAGATCCTCTAAGGACTGTTTGCACAATTCAGATAGTGTAGAGAATTCTAAGATTTATCTACACAGCCTAAATTAATAATCATGTGTATTATTTTGTTCTCTAATTCTTTAACTTGTTTGGAAGATTGAGTGTTCTCAAAGAAAATATCATACTTTTTTAGACAGAACTGCACCTCATATTAAATAAAATGATCTTTATATTGAAACCTACTTGCTACAAAGGAAAGTAAAAATGTTACGTAGTAGACAAATTTGTTTCCATAAGGATAATGTGATCTAAATAAATTAAATATTGTAAGTTGTGAAGGTAAAAATATTGTTTAACTGGACAATCAGGAATTTTCTCTAATTATATATATATATATATATATATATATATATATATATATATATATATATATATATATGTGTGTGTGTGTGTGTATATATATATATATATATATATATATATATATATATTCTCATCTTTTATTTTCCTACTTACTGCTCAGAAAATATATAGGGGTGAAATGCACTGAAATTCTAAATAAGTGAATTCCCTGGAAGGATGAGGCAATTAATAAGTATTTCCCATTCTTCTGACATCATTTCTTTGTGAAAGAAATATTATTTGGCTTGGATTCATTGCCTAATCATGTTGGAATTCCCTTTAAAGTTGCTGCTGTATATTAAGGCTATAGAATATTCACATGATTTTTGTAAGGGAATAAGTTCTTTTCAGATAAAAGGAATGTTTGTTCATACAAAAAACCTTAGGTTTTTACTTTACCTTGGCCACTGACAGTGGCGGGGGGGACTATGGCTTAAAATGACAGCTACTTCAAATCTTTGGAATCAGTTTTATGAAATCTTATTATTGTCCATGGACAGAAAGAGATGTAAAAATTGATACGGTTTATTTCAATTTTCATTCTATTACTAAACATTTTTGAGAAAGTCACTTAAACTTTCTTATTCTGTTTCCTAATCTGTAGATTGAGTGGATTGAGCTCGAATCAAGAATTCTTTTCTACGGTCTGCTATCACCCCCATTTTGATACCTTTTGATTTTCCTTTGTAATTTTATTTTCTTTTATACATATAAATATATTATTTTGAAAAGTTTCCATTGTTTTCATCAAATTGCCAAAAGATTTCAGAGACAAAAATAAGAATCCCTCAATTAGATTATTATTAAATGTCTAAATCTATATGCCTATGGTCATATATTCTTAGCAAAAATAACTTTAAATGCCAATCATCATTTTTATCAGTCCATTATAAAAGTTGAAAGAGACAAAGGGAAATATGATTGTTTTCCTTTATGATTTTAAAAGTACTTTTATATAAAACTACCCCATAATTTCATATATAGATGTGTTCTTAGAGTACTTGAAAGGAATACTAGGGAAAGGAAGGGATGCATTATTGTAGGGGGGATGGAAAATTTTAAAATATAGATTTGTAGTTTGGCTATAATCAGGCTATGGGGAAAATTATGTTCCTATTCTTCAAATATCTGGATTTTTCAGATAGATTAGTAATGGGATTTATATACTAGAGAATATATATATCCAGGACCAGAGGGTTTTATTTTTAGGAAAAGTAGATTTAAAATGGTGAATGAGAGGAATGCACAATTGCAAAGCAGCAACAGAGACTGGATTCAGGATTCTAATTCCATGATATAAATGCCCTTAAGTTTGAAATTTAATATAAAACATCTCAGTATAGGGAAAAGAGAAAAGCAAAGAAACTTTATCATGGAAATAGAGAAATGTATTTTTAAGTTTGTTATTCGATAAATGTTGGAGGGGCTGTGGGAAAACTGGGACACTGATGCATTGTTGGTGGAGTTGTGAAAGAATCCAATCATTCTGGAGAGCAATCTGGAATTATGCCCAAAAAGTTATCAAAATGTGCATACCCTTTGACCCAACAGTGCTATTACTGGGCTTATATCCCAAGGAAATACTAAAGAAGGGAAAGGGACCTGTATGTGCCAAAATGTTTGTGGTAGCCCTTTTCATAGTGGCTAGAAATTAGAAAATGAATGGATATCCATCAATTGGAGAATGGTTGAGTAAATTATGGCATATGAATGTTATGGAATATTATTGTTCTGTAGTAAATGACCAACTGGAGGAACACAGAGAGGCTTGGAGAGACTTACATCAACTGATGCTGAGTGAAACGAGCAGAACTAGGGGATCATTATACACCTCAACAATGATATTATATGAGGATGTATTGTGATGGAAGTGGATATCTTCAACATAGAGAAGAGTTAATCCAATTCCAATTGATCAATGATGGACAGAATCAGCTATATCCAGAAAATGATCACTGGGAAATGAGTGTAAACTGTAAGCATTGTTTTTTGTTTGTTTGTTTGTTTTTGTTTTGTTTTGTTTTGTCTTGTTTTGTTTCTCTTCCCAGATTATTTTTGCCTTTCCAATACAATCCTTCCTTTGCAACAACAACAACAATAACAAAATTCTGTTCTGCCTATATATATATGTATATATATATATATATATATATATATATATATATATATATATATATATATATATATATATATATATACATATATATATAGTACCAAGCATATACTATAAGATATTTAATATGTATGGGAATGCCTGCCATCTAGGGATGGGGGTGGAGGGAAGGAGGGGAAAAACTCGGAACAGAAGGGAGTACAAGGGATAATGTTTTAAAAAAAAAATTACCTATGCATATGTACTGTCAAAGAAAATGTTATAATTATAAAAATTAATAAAAAACAAAAACAAAAAAAAATTAATGTTTGTTATTAATTATGTTTTTGCTTTTTTGGGAAAAGATGGAGTGTATATGTAATATAAAAATATATAGACATAGGAATGCATATGTACGACACAGATATATACACACAACAATTTACATTATGATTTATATGAACAAAATATTTATAAAAAATTAATCATTGTGATGTATAGGTAGGTAGAGTATGGTTGTCATAGTCATTCTTGTTGTTATTAGCAAAGAGAGTAACATTACTGCTTTCCTTCATATGAAGTAGAAATGTTACTGATGTAATCTTCAAACAATATACACAAAACACCAAATTTTTAAATCCCACAAGTAGATAATAACATGATGAGTCCTTTTTTTTTTTTTTTTTTTTTTTTTTTTTTTTCTCTTAACAAAAGAGAAAAAATAATGACACTGTGGGAAAGTTATAGAAGGATTTATTTCCACAAACACTTTTGGTCCATTTGCTAACTCATGTTCTCATTTTAATTAAGATTGTGTTTTTTTTTTTACTTGTTGTTTTAAGCTCCTGTTAATTACTGGTTTCTACTTTTAATATTCTGGGTGTGCTAAAAATGACAGCAAAAGAATCTTAGGTCAAAATAAAATTTGCCTTTCTCTCTCTTATTACTGTGACCTTCATTTATATATAATTAATATTTAATTAAGAAGCTGCTCTGCAGTAGACAGAAGGATAAATTTACAGCCAGGAAGATCTGAGTTCAAGTCCTGGTTCTGATATTTACTGCCTTTGTACCAGGGGCTAATTTATTCAACCACTTAGAGCCCCAAAAAGCAAAATATAATACTATACATAACAAAGGAATTACATTTTCAAACTAGGAATTCCACAGGCAATGTAATCATGACATAATGACTTATTCCTACATAATACTATATCTAAAAAATAGTGAATAGGCCATGTACTATTTCATTGGTGAGAAAACTTCTTCATCAAAGCACATTGAAATCTATTCAAAGTTTAATAGTTTTAAAGCATGGCATGAAACTTATCAAGATTAAAAAAAAAATGATTAAATGATCTTAGAACTAGAAAGTGTCAGAGACATCACATATCCATTGCCCCAACCCCCCCCAAAAAATCTAGCATTTTATTCAATATATATCACTCTATCTCTTAATCTTATTAAATAAATCATAACCATAAACATGCCATATATACCATGAGATCATGATTTTATGAAATGATTATCTTCCTTTATAACTTTGAATGTGATTGAATTCAGATAATAGATCAGTTTAAATCTCAGCAATGTAGTTTAGGTTGCAAGATAAATGCAATGTTTTTTTTTTTTTTTTTTTTTTTTTTTTAAGATTGGCTTTAAGAAAAGCAACTTCCCATTACAAAAATCTAAATGTATTAGCTATTGAGGCTCAAAAGGTACATTTTGAGTGCATATTTACCAATATTTCTTTTTCACTATCCCCATCCAGTTGAAAGATGGGAATTTCATTCATCAACATACTACCAGAGAGTAAAAAAAGTTTCTTTTATGAACACTTTCCCACAGTGTCATTATTTTTTCTCCTTTGTTAAGAGAGGAAAAAAAAGGACCCATCATACTATTATCTACTTGTGATAATTAAAAATTTGGTGTTTTGTGTATATTGTTTGAAGGGTACATCAGTAACATTTCTATTTTATTAGACTTCAAACATATTTCATTTACACAATCCACTTTCAGTGGATGACCTTTATTGGTATATGAAGTCTCCATAACATGCTCTGCTGTGTGGGACCCTAGAACTAGTTAGGTCACATAGTGGATAGAGTGCCAGACCTAAGCATCTTCTTAATGAGTTAAAATCTGTATTTTGATGTTTACTAGCTATGTGACCATAGGAAAGTCATTTAATCCTGTTTTACTTAATTTCTTTATCTATAAATGAGTTGGGGAAAGAAATGGCAAAATACTCCTGTATCTTTACCAAGAAAATCCCAAAAAGCTTACAAAGAGTCAAATATGGCTGAAAAACAATTAAGCAAGTAATAGGATTCTGGGTAGTGGTACTTGAGACTGAAAGACACAGGAATTTAGTTATTAATATTTGCTTGCTCTTCATTAAAATTCTATAATTTTACTATTAGAAGAAATTGTTGGTGCTTTAAATTGTCATTGCTATACTTAGTTATTTTCCTGGATTGCTGCTTTTTTTTTTTTTTTTTTTTTTTTTTTTTTTTTTTTTTTTTGCTTCACCTTTAACACAATGCATTAGCTTTTTCTTCTCCAGGTACTGGCCTATGGGCATAGTAAGGTTATAATGCTTTTTAACTTCCAGAGGCTTTAAAATTTGCCTTCTATTTAAAATTTGTATTTGGTTTCTACAGTCATTGGAAATGTTACTTTGGGATGATTTTATGAATGTCTTCTGCAATCAAAAAAGTATTTTTCAGCACCAGTGCAGCTCATGCTTTACCTCTCTTCCTTCTTTTATCTATAGAACAAAACTTGTACTAATACTTATATCTTTCAGTGATATTTTTTTGGGGGAGATTTCACATTTTTGAGTTGTGTCAATATACTCAGATACTCCCCCTCCCCAAATGGTTTTACTATTTCTTGTTCTCTTCTAACAATCTTGCACAGTATTTTATACATATTATCACTGAAAATTCAATACAAATTTCCAAAAGGAAAGAAAAATGGAGAAGAGGCAGAGCTGATAGATCTTAGTAGATGCTTTCAGAGCATAGAGCTATGACTCATCTAGTAAAGGATAACCCTTTACTAATTACTTATAAGTGTAACAATGATCTTAAAAGAAATCCATAATTATTATTCCTCATCGAAAATGACAAATGGCAAAAAATGACATTTTTCCATTTATTTTCTGTATTTATAATCTCAAAATTTAGGTTTCTACTACAAATGGAAATAAATGTGTGATGTGATTTTGAATCTGTTTGAGTTTTTCAAAGATATTAAAATCAACAGGATAAAGTCTACTTAATGTTGTAGAAAGTAAGGTGCATCTGATATTCCAGAAGAGTTCAGTTCCAGTGCCATTTCTGCTACTATTGGCCTGAGTTCGGGAAAAGCATTTAACCTCTGTAGGCCTTTTGTATTACACTCTATAGGTAAAAAATAAATTCTTTTAATAATTTTTAATGTTCTTCACACTTCAAATTCTTCAAAAATGGAGTACCAAGGGAGGACTTGAAAGTGATTCTATGAAAAAGTAAAAGGAGGTGAAGAAGTTATAGAACTAAAATGTGATAGAGAATGAAAGCAGAAAGTTGGTGAACATTATACCTTTTTTTAGACTGACAACTCATTCACTTCACCTTTTAAGTTATCTATATCTTTATCAATAAAATTATGATTAAAATATCCAAAAACTTAGCCAATGTACAAAAACAACTAATGTAGAATAATCATATACACCTTTATACCCTGACTTCATGCAAAAAATTTTAAAATAATGATTCAGTTCTTTATTTTAGCTTGACATTCATAGACATATGTATAACTCCCCTAGATTAAATCTGAGTACTTTCATTCTTATGCAAATATGTGATCAATGTCTGGTACAATCCTTCTTATACCATAGCATTCAACTAGCACCTTTGTAAATCTTTAATCTTTCTTAACTGCCACAATAATCCCAAAATAATAATCTTCTTGTATTTCTTCTTTTTTATAAAGTGACTTACGCTGGGCCTTCTGAGGGTGGAGATAATATGACAGAGAAAAGTTAGGAAGTTGCTTGGGCTCTCTAGATAAAACACATATGAAACTGAGCCTGTGAACAGAATCTGAAGGAATGAAACCACTCTCCAGTTCAAGATAAGATTGGAAAAAAAATTCAAGAAAGGTCTTGCTGGGATGAAAAGGGTATTCAGTCCATCTCAGACATAATAAGGGAAAGCCAGTGACGGAATATTACTTAGAACAAATCAGCAACTAAGACACTCAGTCCTAGTTCAAAAGAGAAGCAAATCAGTGGAGCAGTTTCTAGTCCCAGCTCAGAAGACAAACATGGGGAAAATAAGTTTTTTTTCTTGAAAAGAGCAGGCAAAGTTAACTCCTACAAACATAAGGGGTCCCTGTTCTCAAAGCTCCAAGATGCTCAAGAGCCTTGGTATAGCATGTTTTATATCCCAGAAAATCAGGATGGTTACCTGGTTACCCCTGCTTTTTTTTTTTTTTTTTTTTTTTTTTTTTTTTTTTTTTTACTTCACCTGATGCATATAAATTCTGCTCTAACCTTTTACCTTTACTCTGTTTGTATCACTTTCATTTAAATGTGTTTCTTGTAAACAGCAGTCTACTATCTGCCATCTTATTACTTTTCTCTTTCCTTTTCTTTTTTCCCTCTTCCTCGGTATTTTACTTATGAGCACCACTTGACTTAAGCAGTCTTCCTCTTTTAGAATCCCTCCCCCTTTCTTCTTCTTCATTTTCCCTACTATTTCTGTTTTTCCTTCTATTTAGCCTACCCATCCCTTTTCCCCTCCCACTTTTCTCTATGAAACCAAATATGTTTAATTTTTTCTCATTTAGTTAAAACTGATGAGAGTAAGATTCACATCATATTAATCCCCTTCCCTTCTTTCCCTCAAATATAATGTTGTTGCCTCTTCCTGAGATATAATTTCCCTCACTTTCCCTTCACTTTCCCCTTTTTCTAGTACAATCCCTTTTCCACCTTTATCTCAAAAATTTTAAAGCAAGAAAAGGGACCTACATGTGCAAAAATGTTGTGGCAGCCCTTTTCATAGTGTCAAGAAACTGGAGACTGAGTGGTTATATATCAATAAAGTTAATAATCTAGGTGAAATGGAAGAATATATATAAAAATATAGGTTTCCAAGTTTAACAAAAATGAAATAAATTATTCAAGTAGTCCCATTTAAAAAAAAATAAATAGAACAAGCTATTTATCAACTCCATAAGAAAAAATATTCAGGGCCAAATGGATTTACATGTGAATTCCATCAAACTTAAAAAAAATTAATTCCAATACTATGTAAGTTATCTTGGGAAAAAAATTAGGTAAAGAAGGACTTCTACCAAATCCCCTTTATGTCACAGATATGATGATGGTACCTACATCAGGTAGGATGAAAACAGAGAAAGAAAATTATTGATCAGTTTCCCTAATAAATATTGATGCAAAAATCTTTAATAAAATATTAGCAAAAAGATTATAGAAAGTCATCCCCAGGATAATTCACTATGACCAAGTATACCCGAGATGCATGGCTGGTTCAGCATATACTTAAATTAACTTACTTATTAATACCATACTAATCATACTCTGAGGAAATTATTTTACAGATCTAGAAAAAATAAGTTCATCTGGAAAAAAATAGTCAAGAATTTCAAGGGAATTAATGAAAAAAGTATAGTTTCTGTGTGAAGATTGCTTTATACTGTTGAAAACAAAACAGAAACATCGCTATTTGGAGAATAGCGCTTTTTCAACAATATAAAAATAGATTTAAAAATGCTTATCCCCTAGAAGGGAAGCAACAAACTGGGAAAACATTTTTTATAATTAAAGACATCATTTTCAAAATGTATAGATAATTGACTCTAATTTCTAAGAAATCAAGCCATTCTCCAATTGATAAATGGTCAAAGGATATGAATAGACAATTTTCAGATGATGAAATTGAAACTATTACCACTCATATGAAAGAGTGTTCCAAATCACTATTGATCAGAGAAATTCAAATTAAGACACCTCTGAGGTACCATTACACACCTGTCAGATTGGCTAAGATGACAGGAAAAAATAATGATGAAAGTTGGAGGGAATGTGGGAAAACTGAGACACTGATGCATTGTTGGTGGAGTTTTGAATAAATCCAACCATTCTGGAGAGCAATCTGGAATTATGCCCAAAAAGTTATCAAACTGTGCACCCTTTGATCCAGCAGTGCTATTACTGAATTTATATCTAAAAGAAATACTAAAGAAGGGAAAGGGATCTGTATGTGCCAAAATGTTTGTGACAGCCCTTTTTGTAGTGGCTAGAAATTGGAAAGTGAATGGATGTCCATCAATTGGAGAATGGTTGGGTAAATTGTGATATATTAATGTTATGGAATATTATTGTTCTGTAAGAAATGACAAGCAGGATGAATACAGAGAGTCTTGGAGAGTCTTATATGAACTGATGCTAAGTGAAACGAGCAGAACCAGGAGATCATTATGCTCTGCAACAACAATACTGTATGAGGATGTATTCTGATGGAACTAGATGTCTTCGACAAAGAGAAGATCTAATTCAGTTCCAGTTGATCAATGATGGACAGAATCAGCTACATCCAGAAAAGGAATACTGGGAATGAGTGTAAACTGTTTGCATTTTTGTTTCTCTTTCCAGGTTATTTTTACCTTCTGAATCCCATTCTTCCTGTGCAATAAGAGAACTGTTTGGTTCTGCACACATATATTGTATCTAGTATATACTATAACATATTTAACATTTATAAGACTGTTTGCCATCTAGGGGAGGGAGTGAAGGGATGGAAGGGAAAAATTGTAACAGAAGTGATTTTAAGGGGTAATGTTGTAAAAAATTACCCAGGCCCATGTCTGACAATAAAAAAAATTATAGTTAAAGAAGAAAATGCTTATTCCATATTAATATAGCTCCAAGTAATCCATTTTCTCCTTTTTTTCATTATCATATCTGGCCAGTTTAAAAAAAAAAAAATAGCTATTCTTTTACTTGCCACTATTTCTTTTTCCTATTGTTCCTCATAGATTGGGGAGATCATTTCAAAATTAACATTAGATTAACTTTTCTGTCTTATCAAGTAGAAGAAAATTATATTTCCATTGAAATATAACTGAAAGGTTGTATGATAAAATAAATATCATTGAATTCAGATTTCCTTTATAATGTCATGGGACTTAAAGCTAGATAGTAACAAGGATGTCTAGTTTAACCTTTATACTTTGGAAAGAAGGAAATCAAGGCCCAGAGAGATTAAATAGTTTGCCTATGACCACAGAAATAATAAGGAAGAGGGTTAAAATTTGAAGACCAATCATCCAGATTAACAAAAAAAATTATAGAAAAGATGTCAATAAATATGATGAAATTAGTCATAACCATTAGCAATACTTACAGATTCCTATTTTTTTCCAAATTTTTTGTTTCTAACTTTGACAATCCATATTATTCAAAAGAGGAAATTGTTATTAATTATTCATGATACTCAAAATAGTTTAACATTTACATAAATCTCTGTTAATTGTATTTTACGAATTACCTCTGCTAATGCAAATCAAAATCTTTCTTTGGCTGTCAAAACTATGATACATATATCATAAGCATATGATATATCTTTTTCCTCTCCAGAGTTTATACTATGGCATAATCACTAATTATTCTAGAACCTTTCCTTGCTTTCTTCTAAAATATGGAGAAACCAATAAGCTCTGATTACATGCCTGCCATCCCCAGATGACTACTCCATCATTTTCCCTATAATGAACAAATTTAATCACATCATCTCTTCATATTCATCTTGAATGTTTCTCGCCAGTTAATCTGAAAAGAAAAAAAAAAGAAAAGAAAGCATTTACCATTTTTGCCTTCCTACATTGAATTTTGAGGTCATTATGTCCTAACATATGTTCAAATTTTGTATTGGTTCCATGAACATCTGAAAAGAAAATATACTCCTTTCAGTCACCATTCTGTTTTCTCTGAAGATTTATCATACCTAATTTTTCTTTCTTTTTTTTTTTTGATAACTTTTTATTGACAGTACATAAGCATGGGCAATTTTTTACAACATTATCCCTTGCACTCACTTCTGTTCCAACTTTCCCTTTCCCTCCCTCCACCCCCTCCCCTAGATGGCAGGCAATCTTATACATGTTACATATGTTATGTTATAATACTTCCTAGATACAATGTATGTGTGCAGAACCAAATAATTATCTTGTTGCACAGGAAGAATTGAATTCAGAAGGTAAAAATAACTTGAGAAGCAGAATAAAAATGCCAACAGTTCACACTCATTTCCCAGTGCTCCTTCTCTGGGTGTAGCTGATTCTGTCCCTCATTGATCAATTGGATCAATTGGAAATTAAATCTTCTCTTTGTCAAAGATAGCCACTTCCATCAGAATAAATCCTCATAGAGTATTGTTGTTGAAGTATATAATGATCTCCTGGTTCTGCTCATTTCATTCAGTATCAGTTCATGTAAGTCTTTACAAGTCTTTCTGTATTAATCCTGCTGGTAATATTCTATAACATTCATATACTACAATTTATCCAACCATTCTCCAACTGATGGTCATCAATTCATTTTCCAGTTTCTAGCCACTAAAAAAAGGGCTGCCACAAACATTTTTGGCATATACAGGTCCTTTTCACTTCTTTAGTATCTCTTTTGGATAAAAGCCCAGTAGTAACCCTACTGGACCAAAGGGTATGCACAGATTGATAATTTTGGGGGCATAATTTCAGATTATGCCCCAAATCCAACAAGAATGGTTGGATTCATTCACAACTCCACCAACAATGCATTCCCAGTTTTCCCACAATGCTATCCAAAATTCATCATTTTTCCTATCATCTTAGCCAATCTGACAGTTGTGCAGTGGTATTTCAGAGTTGTCTTAATTTGCATTTCTCTGATCACTAGTGGATTTTGAACACTCTTTCATATAAGTGGAAATAGTTTCAATTTCATCATCTGAACATTGTCTGTTCATATGTTTTGACCATCTATCAATTAGAGAATGGCTTGGTTTCTTATAAATGAGTCCATTCTTTATATTTTGGAAATGAAGCCTTTATTAGAACTTTTAACTGTAAAAACATTTTCTCAGTTTGTTGCTTCCCTTCTAATCTTGTTTGCATTAATTTTGTTTGTATAAAGGCTTTTAATTTGATATAATCAAAATTTTCTATTTTGTCATCAATAATGATCTCTACTTCTCCTTTGCAATTATGCAAATAGTTTTCCTAAGGTTGAAACATCCCTGTAGTCCTGGTATAAATCCTTCTTGGTCATAGTGTATTATCCTGGGAATGATTTTCTGTAATCTTTGGGATATTGGTCTATAATTTTCTTTCTTTGTTTTAACCTACCTGGTTTAGGTCTCAGCATCATGTCTGTGTCATAAAAGGGATTTGGTAGGACTCCTTTAATCCCTTCTTTTAAATAATAATTTATATAGCATTGGAATTAATTGTTCTTTAAATGTTTGGTACAATTCACATGTAAATTCATCTAGTTGTGGGGATTTTTTCTTAAGGAGTTGATTAGTAGCTTGCTCTATTTATTTTTATAAAATGGGACTATTTAGTCAATTTAATTCTTCCTCTGTTAATCTGGGCAAGCAATACTTTTGAAAGTATTCTTCAAAATCATTTTAGTTATCAAATTTATTGGCATAAAGCTGGGCAAAGTAATTTCTAATTATTACTCTAATTTCCCCTTTAGTAGTTGTGAGTTCTCCCTTTTCATTTTTAAAACTAATAATTTGATTTTTCTTCTTTCCCTTTTTTAATCACATTTACTACGGGTTTATCTATTTTTTTTTTTTTCATAGAACCACCTCTAGTTCATAGAACCACCTTCGTTTCAACCTCTAGTTTCTAGCATGAAGTATACATGTGTTCTTTACATATCTTTATAGCAGAAATATAGTTCTCAAGATTTCTTTTTCCCTTTTTAGGAATCTCTTGAGTTCTATATTTGGGGATCAAACTTTTTGTTTACCTCTGTTATTTTTCATCAAAAATAGATGAACTTCATTTATTTCATTGAATGTCCATCTTCTTCCCTGGAAAAAGATGATCATTTTGTCTGGGTAAGTTATCTTTGGCTTCATGCTAAGTTCCTTTGCCTTTTGGAATATTATATTCCAGGCCCTTTGATCCTTTAATGTGGATGCTGCTAGATCCTGAGTAATGTGGCTCCTCTATATTTGAATTGATTTTTTCTAGCAACTTGCAGTATTTTTTCCTTCATCTGATAGTTCTGAAATTTGACGATTATATTTCTTGAAGTTTTGATTTTAGGGTCCCTTTCAGTAGGTGATTGATGAATTTTTTTCAAAGTCTAATTTTACCCTCTGTTTCTATATAACAACTTTGGTAATTTCCTGGGAATTATTGTTCATGCTCTTTTTTTCATCATACTTTTGAGGAAGTCCAATAATTCTCATATTCTCTTTCCTAGATCTATTTTCCAGCTATGTTGTTTTCCAAAGAAGGTATTTGACATTTTTTCCCATTGTTTTATTTATTTATTTATTTATTTATTTATTTATTTGTTTGTTTGTTTGTTTGTTTGTTTATTTATTTATTTATTTATTTTTTATTTTGGTTTTGCTTGACTTATTCTTGTTGTCTCCTTGAGTCATTCAATTCCATTTGTTCGATTCTGATTTTTAATGTGTTATTTTCTTCACTCACTTTTTTATATCTTTTTCTAATTGTCCAATTCCATTTTGCCATTTTTTTTAAAGAGCTATTTTCTTTTTCCACTCACTTATTCTGTTATTCAAAGATTTGATTTTTTAAATCATTCTATCTTTAAATGACTGGGATGACTTATCCAGAATCTTTTGCTAAGCTTCCCTTTCCTTTTCCAATTTTTCTTCTAGCTCCCTTGTGATATCCTTTTTAATTTCTTCTCTGAGAGTCTTATGTGTGAAGAACAGATTATATCCACCTTTGGGATTCATGTGGTAGACAGTCTGTTTTTAGTCTCCTCAGTGTTTAAAGTTTACCCTCTATCCATATAGAAGCTATCAATAGTGATAATAGTGATAATAGTGAGCTTTAATTTTTTACTTATTTTGTCAAAGAAGAGTCAAAGAAAACAAACTAACAAGAAAAATAAATGGTCTTTTTTTTTTTTTTTTTTTTTTTTTTTACAGGTGGTGGATGGTATTACTGAGCTTTCTCTACAGACTGCAGGGGGCAGCATAGAGGCACTAGCAGTATAGCAAAGGCTGTGCTGCATCTGTGCTCTGAGACTCAGAGTCTGTTGAGTGTGGCCAGGGTCCCAAGAGACCTAGCTTTTTGGGGTTATAGTCTTCACCCCCTGTGTTTTTAGCATCTTTGCTTGTCTCCTGGCTTGCTGCCAGGGCAAAGTAGCCAACACTGTGTTAAAGCTCTCCCCGCAGAAACGGTTGATATCACATCCCATCCCCCCTCTCATCTGCTCTGCTGTGAGCTGCCTGCCTTACTCTGTTTGCTGTGGTGCTGCTGCCTGCCTTCAATTTGTGCTCAATCTAAAACTGTCCCCACCCACAAACAAAAACAGACCTTTTTTTAGAGAATTTCGAGGATATCTTCTCTTGGTAATTATTTATGTGCTTTGTTTTGTTTTGTTTTGTTTTGTTTTCAGTCAAGCACTAATTCCGATGCTTGTCATGAAATAAATTATTCTGAGAGAAATCACAGAGCTTAAGTAGATCTATATGTCCACTCCACCATCTTGGCCAGAAGTGATACCTATTTTTTTCTAATATTCTATTTACTTCTTTAATTTTTCTCTAATTTGTTTTATAGTTTGATTTATCTAATTCTGAGAGTGCAAGGTTGAGATCTCTCATTATTATAGTTGTTCTGTCTATTTCTTCATGCAACTCTCTTAACTTCTCATGTAGAAAATTACATACTATACCACTTGGTACATACATGTTTAGTATTGATATTGCTTCATTGTCTATACTAACCTTTGGCAAGATATAGTTTCCTTCCTTTTCTCTTTTAATTAGATCAATTTTTGTTTTTGCTTGATCTGAGATAAGGATGGATACCCCTGATTTTTTTTACTTCAACTGAAGAATAATAGATTCTGCTCCAGCCTTTTACCTTTACTCTGAATGTATCTCCCTGCTTTAAATGTGTTTCCTTTAAACAACATATTATAGGGTTCTGACTTTTCATCTACTCTGCTATCTGCCTCCACTTTATGGGAGAGTTCATCCCATTCACATTTGCAGTTAAAATTACTAATTCTGTATTTCCTGCCATTATATTATCCCCAGATTATGTTTTTCTTTTTCTTGCTCCCCTTACCCTCTTTCCCAATATTAAATTTATGGGCACCACTTGCATCATACATCTCTCCCTCTTTGGGATTTCTCCCACCCCCTTTGAATCCCTTCCCCTTTCTTGTACCCTTTTCTTTTTACTCTTTCCCTTTTCCCTTTTACTCTCCCACTTTTTAAAGAGATGAGAGAAGTTTCTCTGTAAAACAAATGTCAATTATTTTCTCTTTGAGACAACTCTGATGAGAATAAGATTCACACAGTGTTCCTCCCCCTCTCTAAATTCCCTCAGACATGATAGGTTTCCTTTGCCTCTTCCTGGAATTTACTTTCCCTCTTTTTATCTCCCCTTTTCTGTCTTTCTGACACTATCCCCTTTTAATTTCCACTTCCCTTTTTTATGTTATATCAGTAAAATCAAATTATACATGTATTCTTTCTGTATATCCACAATAGAAATATAGTTCTCAAGAGTTATTTTTACCTCTTTCTGCTTCTCTTGAGTCCTATGGTTGGAGATAATTTTTTTTAACATCTTTTTTTGTTTGTTTGTTTGTTTTTTTGTTTTTCTTAGAAACAAATGGAATTCATCTGTTTCATTAAATGACCATCTTCTTCCATGGCAGAAAATGCTCAGATTAGCTGGGTATTTTATTCTTGGCAGCATTCCAAGTTCTTTTGCCTTTCAGAATATCAGATTCTGCACCCTTCAATCCTTTAATTTGGAAGCAGCCAGAACTTGAGTGATCCTTATTTTGGCTCCTCTGTATTTGATTTTTGTTTCTGGCTACTTGTAATATTTTTTCCTTGATCTGATAGTTCTGAAATTTAGCCACAATATTCCTTGGAGTTTTTATTTTAGGGTCTTTTTCAGTGTTTAATGAATTCTTTCACTGCCTATTTTACCTTCTGATTTTATGACATCTGGGCAGTTCTATCTGATTATTTCCTGCAAAATAATATCTAGGCTCTTTTTTCATCATAATTCTCGGGAAGTCCAATGTTCCTCACATTATCTCTCCTAGATCTATTTTCCAGATCTGTTATTTTTTCAAAATAGGTATTTATCATATTTTTTTCTAATTTTTCATTTTTTTTGGTTTTGTTTGACTGATTCTTGATATCTCAATGAATCATTCATCATTTATTTCTATTTTTGCAGTTCCGATTTTTAATGAGTTGTTTTCTTCATTAGCTTTTTTTAAACTTCTTTTTGTATATGACCAATTGAGTTTTTATAAGTTGTTTTGCTCTATGGATTTTTTTTCCATTTCATTAATTTTTTTTAATGAGTTATTTTCTTTTTCCAATTCACTATCCTATTTTCTTGAAAGTTCTTTATCTTTTCCAATTAACTAATCCTACTTTCTTTGGAGTTCTTTACCTTTTCCAATTCACTTTTCAGGAAGTTGTTACTCTCTTGCATAACTTGTCTTTCCTTTCCCAATTTTTCTTTTAGATCTCTTTCAAGATTTTTTTTATATAGTTTCTTCTAGGAGAGCCTTGTGTGATGGGGACCAGGTTAAATCCCCTTTGTAGTTTTGTCTGGAGACTGCCTGCTATTAATCTCCTCGGGGTTGAAAACCTGCTCTCTTTCTGTATAAAAGGTGTGGTCTGTTTGGCTTTTTTACTTATTTTTTTAAAGCCTTTAGGGTCTGCCTTCAGAGCAAGGAGGTTACTAGCTTCCTCTGCAGAGCAGGAATAGGCATAAGGACAATAGCTGTCCTGCAAATGATCTGCAAAGAGAGGCAAGGTGGGTGAGTGTTCTGGAAAAAAAGTTCCACACCAGAAGTGACTCAGATCTGAGTATCAAGATCGAGCTGAGGAAGTGCCTTGCAAAGAACCCTTCTGTGCGGTTTAGTGATTGCCCTAGGGCTAAAGGCTGAGCAGTGAAAGTGTCAATGCCCCAGTCTAAAGCCTGTTGTGGTTACTAGCAGTTGCCCAGGGAATAACCCCACACAGCACCAGAAATGTCTCTGCCCAGGGGAGCACAGTCACACTGGGGAAGTTCTATTGCCCCAGGCTGAGCCTCTCACTGTGCAGATTAGAGGCTTCCCTGGGCTCAGTCTCCCCTGCCATGCATATTTGTTGATTTCCCTGGGCAAAAACCCCCTATTGCAGAATAAGGCTGTACAGCTGTGTTATGGACTGTGCTGGTTCACTCAGAAGGTTTTGGGTGGGTATAGACAGATCCTGCTAGGTTCTGGGGTTTTTTAGAAAAACCTCTACCTTTGACTTTAATTTCACTGCTGGTCTACTGCTTTCCTAACAAAGCAGAGCAGTCAGGCTATGGCAGAGTCCTCTCTGTAAATTTTCAAACCATGGAGGCCACCCTTGCCCAATCTGCTCAATATGCTAGCTTGTGGTTCTATCCCGGCTTCCACTGGTTTGTTTCTCATATTTCTTCCTCACTTGCCTCTATTTCTTAAGGTTGCTGGGCAGATTAAAAGATATAATTTAGTGAGTTTTCTTCAAATTTCTAAGTAACAGCATTGTTAAATTAATAGCATTTAAAAAGAACTTTGCCTATATAAATGTGTAGATAAATACTTTTAATTCATTCTCAAACTTTTTGATACTTCCATATTTTATAGATAAGGAAATTGAGTTTGTGATGTTCATTGACATGATTAGGGTCATGCTACAAGAAAGAGAGGCAGGGTGAGGAAGAAATATGAGAAACCCAAGTCTTTCTTATGTTTAAGTGTAGATCTCTATTCATCACTTTTCATTGTCTATTCATTTTAATTGTCACATTTATGTGGTATCTACCTATTTCATAGAATTGCACTGCTAACTAATTTATGGCTTTATAAATTTGGGAAAATAGTATTGGTTCTTTGAATACTTATTAGGGAAGACCATGATGGCAGTAGAAAGTGAGATTACACTCATACTTTAATAAGGATTTAGTACAAATGATAAAACCAGTGAGTATCACTCATCTACTTATGGATTAGAATTGGGGACATTTGATAACATGGACTAAATGGAAATGGGAAAAAAAATGGTTGTAGAGCAAGGTTTTGATGGTTTATTTTTATACTTTTTGTGGGGTGTAACAACTAGTTTTATGTGTACCATCTTGGGATTAGAATATTAACATATCTAAATCATCTCAAAGTTGGTTAGGAAAATTTTAAAGTTAACATGCCCATTTCATCTAAGAATTTCCATTATCAATTAGTGTTCTGCTGATTTTACTGCAGATTGGAGGTTACCTGAGGTGTAATATATATCATATGACCTAAAAAAACTTGTCACCAAGGGATATAAGGTTTCCCTAATTTAGCACATATACTCAGGATGTGATAGATACTTCCCTTAAACCACATTATCTTTAAACAAGTAGAATATATTTTTCCATTGACACAGATATTTTCTCTCTGTAAATGTGTCTATACTCTTATTTATTTATTTTTTTTAAATTTTATTTTACTTTTGGCACAAACACTGGAAAAGCTTTCTGAATATATCTTCAAAGTATATGTTTGGATCATTTCTTTATTTATGATGTCTTCAAGTTTACTCAATGTACCATAACAGGACCTTTAAAAAGAAATATGATGGGGCAGAGCCAAGATGGCAGAGAGGACACATGTTTCTTTCTGATCTTGTCTTACTTCCTCAAACTAATTATATAATCCAGCCTTTGAACTAGTTCTGGATTGGCAGAACCCATAAATATTGGGAATGCAATAAATTACCAGCTGAAGAGAATTTCCAAGCTAAATTGTAGCTAAATTTCAGAACTATTGGACCAAGGAAAAAATGTTACAAGTAGCCAGAAAAAACAAACAAACAAACAAACAAACAACCCCCCCCAAAAAAAAAAAAAAACTCCCAATAAACAAACAAACAAAAAAAGAAACAATTCAAGTACTGAGGAGGTACAATAAGGATTACCCATGACCTAGAAGTTTCTACCTTACAAGATAGAATGACAGGAATCTGATATTCTGAAAGGTAAAGAAATTTGGAATGCAGAAAAGAATAATAAATTACTCTGCTAAACTGAACAGTTTCTTTGAGGGAAGAAGATGGACATTCAACTAAACCAGTGAAATTTTTTTATTTGTGATGGAAAGATCAGAGCTCAAGAAAAAAAAAATGAAGAGAAGCATGGAAAGTTAAAAAATAACTTTTTAAAACTATCTTTCTGTTAAGGGTATACATAGAGTTCTTGTATAATTTGAATTTACTCTTATAAAATAAAATAGAAACCAGAGGTGGAAAGGCGAATGTACCCCCAAAAAAAAGAAAAAAAAAAGGAAAATGGAGGTAAAATGAGTGAAATTACATCTTAGGAAGAGGCAAAGGAAACATTATATTTGAGGAAAAGAATGGAGGGGGATTAATATTGTGTAAATCTTACTCTCATCAGATTTGTCTCAAAGAGAGACTATTCTGCATTTTTGGTTTCATAGAGAAACTTCTCTCAATTTGTAGGGAAGTTGCAGGGTAAAAGGAAAAAGAAAGAGGGAGGCTAAATAGAAGGGAAAACAGAAATAGTAGGGAAAAGAAATAAAAATGGGGCAAGCACTATAAAGAGGGAGGGCTTCTTGAGGCAAATAGTGCTCATAAGAAAAATATTGGGGAGAAGCAAAAAGGGAAAAGGAAAGAGAAAAATATAATTTGGGGTAAATAACATGACAGGAAATACAGAATTAGTAGTCTTATTTCTAAATATGAATGAAGTGAACTCTCCCATAAAGCAGAAGCAAATAGCAGACTGAATTGAATGCCAGAATTCTACAATCTGCTGTTTACAAGAAACACATTTAAAGCAGAGTGATGCATAAAGAGAAAGGTTAAAGGGCTAGCGCAGAATCTCTAATGCATCAGGTAAAGTAAAAAAAAAAATACAGGGATAGCCATCTTGATCTCAGATCAAGGAAAAGCAAAAATTGATCTAATTAAAAGAGATAAGGAAGGAAACTATATCTTGCTAAAGGATACCATAAATGATCACATGGTACTGATAGCTAAAGCAGGTAGGTTGAAAACAGAGAATGAAAATTATAGATCAGTTTCCCTAACGAATATTGCTGCAAAAATATTAAAATATTAACCAAGAGATTACAGAAAGTCTTTCCCAGGAGAATATAACATGATCAAGTAGAATTCATATAGAAATGGTTCGACATCAGGAAAACTATTAGCATAATTGATTATATCAATAACCAAATTAACAAAACCATAAGATTATCTAAATAGATGTAGATCCTATTAAAAAAAAAAAAAAAAAAAAAAAACACTAGGGGAGGAGGAGCCAAGATGGCGGAGAAGAAACACACGACTCTGTAAAGGTCCTCACTCCCTCACAACCAATTAGATAAATCAGCCTCAGAATAAGCCCAGGACTGATAGATACCACAAGGACTGGAAGCACGACTTAACCAGTTGAAGAGAATCTGGAATTTCAACAGAAAAGGTCAGTCCCCAGGGGAGGAAGAAGAGAGGCCAGCACAGACAGCTGGGTGCTAGCATACTCTGCCGATCGCTCTGGGAAGGGCTCTGAAATCAGAGAAGCCACTGAGATAAAAGAATCTGGCACAGACTATTAGCTCTTCTCTGCTAATTGTTTAACAATTCAGAGGAGAAAGCTAAAATACTTTAAAAAAAAAAAAAAAAAAACTCAGATTTTCCCCGGATCCTGGAGGTGACTCAGCAGATCTGGGCACCAGGGGGTGTGGCCTCAGCTACCACCTGAGAATAGTTAAGAGATTGACAAGTGGGTGGATACGGCCCAAGGCAACACACACTGCCTAGTTTAGCTGGAGGGAGTGGAACTCAGCTCCAGGAAGTCCCAGAGAAGCTGAACCTTTGAACTAGGGACCGCGGTTTCTGGCAGACACTTCCAGTTTGAGCTCAGGGGCTTTTCATGTCACCTGCTGCAGACATCCACGCCCCACCGGGAAGCATAGGCTGGGCTTTGTGCTGCCTTTACTGTTCAACGCCCTCGGGGCACAGCAGTGCTAATCACCTCTGAGGCACTTCCAGGGAGGGGGTGGGGAACTCTCTCCCAGAGCTCTATCTTAGCTCAGGCACATGAGCCACTGCATCCATCCGGTCTGGGAGGAAGCTGGTAAAGAAGTAAATAAATAATTTCCTACCCCAGGGACAGACCCCAAAAGATTTTTTAAATATGAACAAAAAAACCAGAAAAACTATAGATTCCTTCTACACAAAGAAAGAGCAGGTATCCAACCCCGAGGAAGTTAACAGCAGAGAGTCAGCAGATAACAACCCAAAGGGGAACGATCCCTGCCCCCCATCACATAACTCTCTCCTAGAAGAGACTCTTAAAAAATTAAGGGAGTTTGAAGAAAAATGGGGAAAGGAAAGGGAAGCTATGATAGAGAATAACAACGTCCTGAAATTGGAGTTGGAAAAAATAAAGAATTCACAGGAGATGCAGGGAAACAAAATTTATGAATTAGAAAAGGTTAAAAAAACACAGGAAAGTAGGATTTCTGAATTGGAAAAGATAAAAAAGTCTCAAGAAAATAGAATTTCTGAATTGGAAAAAGAAAATAATTCTCAAAAAAAATTAGGGAAATGGAAAAAAATTCAATAGTGCAAAATAATTCATTTAAAAACGAAATTGGGCATTTACAAAAAGAACTAAAAACTGTGAAAGAAGAAAATAACTCCTTAAAAGTCAGGATGGAACAATTAGAAATGAATGACTCACAGAGAACCCAAGAATCAGTCAAACAAAACAAAAAAAATGAGAAGCTGGAGAACAACATCAAATGCTTACTGGGAAAATCTATAGACTTGGAAAATAGATCTAGGAGAGATAATCTGCTGATCATTGGACTTCCAGAAAACTATGACCAAAAAAAGAGCCTAATTCTATTTTACAGGAAATTATCAAAGAGAACTGTCCAGAGAAAATAGAAACAGAGGGGAAAGTAGATGTGGAAAGAATTCATCGAACTCCTTCTGAAATAGACCCTTAAAAAAGAACACCACGGAATATTGTGGCTAAGCTGCAGAATTACCACACAAAGGAGAAAATCCTGCAAGCAGCTAGAAAAAAACAATTTAAATACCAAGGTGCCACAATAACGGTCACCCAAGATCTGGCTGCCTCCACATTAAAAGATAGAAGGGCCTGGAACCTGATATTCCGTAAGGCAAAAGATCAAGGACTGCAACCAAGAATGAACTACCCAGCTAAGTTTAGCATCTTTTTCCATGGAAGAAGATGGTCATTCAATGAAACAGAGGAATTCTACATGTTTCTAAGAAAAAAAACAGACTTAAACAAAAAATTTGATCTACATCCACAAGACTGAAGAGAAACAGAAAAAGGTACACAGAACCCTTGAGAACTGTAACTCTGTTGTGGGTATATAAAAAGTACTCAAGGATAATTTGATTTTATTGATATAAAAGAAAAAGAGGGGGTTGTAGTAAAGGGAAGGAGGTCGGTTCAGAAAAAGGGGAAGGAATGATAAAAAGAGGGAAACTACATCCCAGGAAGAGGCATAGAAAATACACCATATCTGAGGGAACTTAATGAGGGGGAGAATCATTGTGTGAATCTTACTCTCATCAGGAGAGGCTCAAAGAGTAAATAATTAATATATTTGTTTTTCAGAGAATTTTCTTTCACCTCATTAAAAGGGGGGAGAGGAAAAGGGAAAAGGAAAAGGAGAATAAGTGAAGGGACTTCTAGGGAGGGGGGAGGGATCCTAAAAAAAAAAAGGGAGGGTTGCGCGTCACAAGGGGGGTCTGTAAATTAAATATCGGGGAGGGGGATCAGGGGGGTCAAGGGAAAAAGCATAATCTGGTGATAATATGATGGCAGGAAATACAGAATTAGTAATTTTAACTGTAAATGTAAATGGGATGAACGACCCCATCAAACGGAGACGGATAGCAGATTGGATCAAAAAGCAGAACCCTACAATATGTTGTCTACAGGAAACACACTTAATGGAGATAAACTGGAACATTCTCCAGTAAAATCAAGAGTGAAACGAAGTTGCCCACTATCACCATTACTATTCAATATAGTACTAGAAACTCTAGCCTCGGCAATAAGAGCCGAGAAAGAGATTCAAGGAATTATAGTAGGAAATGAGTAAATCAAACTATCACTCTTTGCAGATGACATGATGGTATACTTAGAGAACCCCAAAGACTCTGCTAAAAAGCTATGAGAAACAATTCAGAATTTTAGCAAAGTAGCAGGATACAAAATAATTCCACATAAATCCTCAGAATTTTTATATATCACCAACAAAATGCAACAGCAAGAGATACAAAGAGAAATTCCATTCCAAACAAATGTTGAGAGTATAAAGTATTTGGGAATCCATCTACCAAAGAAAAGTCAGGAATTATATGAGAAAAATTACAAAACACTTGCCACAAAAATAAAATCAGATTTAAATAATTGGAAAGACATTCAGTGCTCTTGAATAGGCCGAGCGAATATAATAAAGATGACAATACTCCCCAAACTAATCTATTTATTTAGTGCTATACCAATCAGACTCCCAAGAAACTATTTCAATGACCTAGAAAGAATAACAACAAAATTCATATGGAAGAATAAAAGGTCAAGAATTGCAAGGGAACTAATGAAAAAAAAACTCAGAGGAAGGTGGTCTAAGTGTACCTGATCTAAAGCTATATTATATAGCAGCAGTCACCAAAACCATTTGGTTTTGGTTAAGAAATAGACCGGTAGATCAGTGGAACAGATTAGATACAAAGGACAAAAAAGGGAACATATATAGCAACCTAATCTTTGACAAACCCAAAGATACCAACATTATGGACAAAAATTCATTATTCGGAAAAAACTGTTGGGAAAACTGGAAATTAGTATGGCAGAAATTAGATATGGATCCACACTTAACACCATATACCAAGATAAGATCAAAATGGGTCCATGATTTAGGCATAAAGAGGGAGATAATAAATAGATTAGAGGAACAGAGGATAATCTACCTCTCAGACTTGTGGAGGAGGAAGGAATTTATGACCAGAGGAGAACTGGAGATCATTATTGATCACAAAATAGAAGATTTTGATTACATCAAACTAAAAAGTTTCTGTACAAATAATACTAATGCAAACAAGATTAGAAGGGAAGTAACAAATTGGGAACATATTTTTAAAAACAAAGGTTCTGACAAAGGTCTCATTTCCAAAATATATAGAGAACTGACCCTAATTTATAAGAAACCTAACCATTCTCCAGTTGATAAATGGTCAAAGGATATGAACAGACAATTCTCAGAGGAAGAAATTGAAACTATATCCACTCACATGAAAGAGTGTTCCAAATCACTATTGATCAGAGAAATGCAAATTAAGACAACTCTGAGATACCACTACACACCTGTCAGATTGGCTAAGATGACAGGAACAAATAATGATGAATGTTGGAGGGGATGTGGGGAAACTGGGACACTAATACATTGCTGGTGGAGTTGTGAAAGAATCCAGCCATTCTGGAGAGCAATCTGGAACTATGCCCAAAAAGTTATCAAACTGTGCATACCCTTTGACCCAGCAGCGCTACTATTGGGCTTATATCCCAAAGAAATACTAAAGAGCAGAAAGAGACATATATGTGCCAAAATGTTTGTGGCAGCTCTTTTCATAGTGGCTAGAAGCTGGAAGATGAATGGATGTCCATCAGTTGTTGAATGGTTGGGTAAATTATGGTATATGAAGGTTATGGAATATTATTGCTCTGTAAGAAATGACCAGCAGGAGGAATACAGAGAGGCCTGGAGAGACTTAAATCAACTGATGCTGAGTGAAATGAGCAGAACCAGAAGATCACTGTACACTTCAACAACAATACTGTATGAGGATGTATTCTGATGGAAGTGGAAATCTTCAACATAAAGAAAAACCAACTCACTCCCAGTTGATCAATGATGGACTACACCCAGAGAAGAAACACTGGGAAGTGAATGTAAATTGTTAGCACTAATATCTGTCTGCCCAGGTTACATGTACCTTCGGAATCTAAAGTTTATTGTGCAAGAAGAAAATTATATTCACACACATGTATTGTATCTAGACTATATTGTAACACATGTAAAATGTATGGGATTGCCTGTCATCGGGGGGAGGGAATAGAGGGGGGGGATAATTTGGAAAAATTAATACAAGGGATAATATTATAAAAATATATATATATAATAAAAATTATTAATAAAAAAAAACACTAGAGAGGATATGAATAAATGGACTTTTCTTTACAATAATCAGTAGCATCTATTTAAAGCCATCAACAAGCATCATATATAAAGGGGATAAAGAACCATTCCCAATAAGATCAGGGGTGAAACAAGATGCTCACTATCACCATTACCACTCAAAATTGTATTAGAAATTGTAGATTTGGCAATAAGAGAAGAAAAAGAGATGCAAGGAATTAGAATAGGTAATGAGGAAAACAAATTATCACTCTTTGCAGATGATATGGTATACTTCAAGAACCCTGGAGAAGCAACTAAAAAACTAGTAGAAATACATCACTAAGAAAATCCCACAGCAAGACATACAAAGAAAATTCCATTTAAAATAATTGTTGATAGGATAAAATATTTGGGAATTTATTTGCCAAGGGAAAATCAAGAACCATATGAGTAAAATTACAAAACACTTTCCACACAAATAAAGGCAGATCTAAACAACTGGAAAAATATGAAATATGAAGTGCTCTTGGATAGGTGAGCGGATATTGTAAAGTTGTCAATACTATCTAAATTTAATCTATTTATTTAGTGCTATATTAATCAAAGAACCTATTTTACTGACATAGGAAAAAAAAATAGCAACAAATTTCATCTGGAAGAACAAAAGGACAAGAATTTCAAGGAAAAATAATCAAATGCAGGTGGCCTATCTGTACTAGATCTAAAACTATCTTATAAAGTAGTGGTCATCAAAACCATTGGTACTGACTAAGAATAACAGTAGTTAATCAGTGGAATAGGTGAGGACAAAATCCAGGACAAAATAGTCAATGACTATGATAATCTAGTGTTTGACAAACACAAAGAACCAAGCTTTTGGGATAAGTATTTAGCATTTGACAAAACTGCTGGGAAAATTAGAAACTAGCATATCATTGACCCACATATAAAACTGTATACCCAGATAAGGTCAAAATAGGTTCATAATCTAGACATAAAGAATATTATAAACAAATTAGAAGAACATAGGTTAGTTTACCTCTCAGATTTGTGGAAGAGGTAGGAAACTGTGACCAAAGATGAAGTAGAGATCATTATTGATCACAAAATTTATAATTTTGATTATATTAAGTTAAAAAATTTTGAACAAACAAAACTAATGCAGACAAGATTAGAAGAGAAGCAATAAACTGTGCAAACATTTTTACATACAAAGGTTCTGACAAAAAAACTTCATTTCTAAAGTATACTGAGAAATGACTCAAATTTGTAAGAATTCAAGCCATTCCCCAATGGATATGAACAGACTATTTTCACTTGAAGAAATTGAAACTTAATTCTATTTATATGAAAAAGGTGCTCCAAATTACTATTAACCAGAGAAATGCAATTTAAGACAACTTTGAGACACCACTACAAACCTCTCAGATGCCCTTTGATTCAGTCATGCTTTTACTGGACTAGAATATAAGTCCAGTAGAAGCATAGACTTAGAGATCTTAAAGGAGGGAAAGGGACCCACATGTGGAAAAAAAAAATTGTGGAGCCCTTTTTGTAATGGCTAGAAACTCAAAACTGAATGTATGCCCACCAATTGGACGATGGCTAAATAAATTATGGTATATGATTATGGAATATTATTATTCTATAAGAAGTGAACAGCAGCATGATTTCAAAGAAGCCTGGAGACACTTACATGAAGTAATTCTAAGTGAAATGAGCAGAACCAGGAGCTCATTATATACAGCAATAAGAAGACTCTATGATGATCAATTGTGATGGACATAGCTCTCTTCAACAATGAAATAATTCAAACCAGTTCTAATTGTTCTTTGATGAAGAGAGCCATCTACATGAAGAGAGAGGACTTTGGGAACTGAATGTGGTTCACAGCATGGCATTTTCACTCTTTTCATTGTTACTTGCTTACATTTTCTGCTTCTTTTTGTTTTTTACTTGTTTGATTTGATTTTTCTTGAGCAGCACATTAATTGTATAAATATGAATACATATATTGGATTTAACATATATTTCTACCATATTTAGCATACATTGGACTATTTGCCATCTAAGGCAGAGCATGGAGAAAGAGAGGTTAAATTGGAACCCATGGTTTTGCAAGGGCTAATGTTAAAGAATTATCAATGGCAGCGTGGAGGCAGACAGCTGCTTGAGCTCCCTGTTTTCTCTCAGGACTTACTTCATGACAAGCCTCAGAGTTAATGCTTGACCAGAAAAGAAACCCACAAATAATCACCAAGAGAGGACATCCTTGAAATTTGCCAGAAAAGATCTATATTTGCTCGGGGGAGAGTCAAACAGACTGGGCACAGACTGAAAGCAGGCAATCCAGAGCGAGACAGACAGCTCACACAGCTCAGACCAGAGGGGGGAGAGGTACTATCTCTGCAGTTTCTGTGAAAAGGCTTTTATCCCAGTGTGGATGTTCCATCTTGGCAGCAAGCCAGGAGCAGCAGAGGGGGTGTAAACACCGAAGGTGAAGATTAAAACCCCAGAAAGCTAGCGTCTCTCTGAACTGGCCCCCCCAACCCCTACCTGGACTGATTCAGCGAGTTCTCAGAGCCTCAGAGCACAGATCAGGGCAGCCATCACTTTCCTGTTAGTGGATCTCTGCTGCCCTACCCCCAGTCTGTAGAGGAAGCCCATTAACACCATCCAGCCCCATCCCCCCAAAAAAACAGAACAATTGTTTCTCTTGTCAAATTGTTTTCTTCGATTCTGCTCTTGACAAAATGAACAAAAAATTCAAAAGGGCTCTAACCATTGACAGCTGCTGTATGGAGAGAAAGAAGACTTCAAATACTAGGACTAAAAAACAGACTTTCCCCAGAGGAATCTCCTAAGGGGGATAGCTGCTCCTCAATACAAAAGAACCTCTTAGAGGAAATCAAAAAGGCTCTCACAAGAGAGCTAGAAGAGAAATTGGAAAAGGAAAGGGAAGCTTGGAAAGAGAGCCCAGAGAAGTTATCCAGAGTGGATTAAGAGATCAAATCATTGAGAAATAAAATTAGTGAATTAGAAAAGTCAAACCACTCCAAGGAAAACAGGATTAGTGAGCTGGAAAAGGTAAACAGCTCCAAAGGAAAACAGGATTAATGAACTGGATAAAGAAATCAGCTCTCTAAAAAATAAAATGGAAAAAAAATTCCATAGAAGAAAAAAACTCACTTAAAAACACAATTGGACAATTACAAAAAGATATTAAAAAAGTGAGTGAAGAAAATACATCATGGAAAATTAGACTCGAACAAGTAGAAATGAATGACTCAAGGAGAAATCAAGAGGTAGTCAAGCAAAACCAGAGAAATGAAACAAATGAAAAGAATGTCAAGTACATTATTAGAAAGACAACAGACATGGAAAACAGATCCAGGAGAGATAATTTGAGAATAATTGGACTCCCTGAAAAATGTGAGGAAAAAAAGAGCTTGGACACTATTTTCGAGGAAATTATCAAAGAGAACTGGCCCACATGTTTTGGAAACAGAGGGTAAAATAGACGTTGAAAAAATTCATCGATTACCTACTGAAAGGGAACCTCAAATCAAAACGCCAAGAAATACAGTGGCCAAGTTCAAGAACCATCAGACAAAGGAAAAAAATATTGTAAGCTGCTAGAAAAAAAATCAATTCAGATATGGAGGAGCCACAATAACGATAACCCAGGATCTAGCAGCGTCTACATTAAAAGAAAAAAGGGCCTGGAATATGATATTCTGAAAGGCTAAGGAACTTGGTATGCAGCCAAGAATAACTTACCCAGTAAGAATGAGCATTGTTTTCCAGGGAAGAAGATGGACATTTAACAAAATAAATGAATTCCATCTATTCTTGATGAAAAAAACCAGATCTACATAAAATGTTTGATCTTCAAATACAGAACTCAAGAGATTTCTAAAAAGGGAAAAAGAAATCTTGAGAACTATACTTCTGCCAAAAAACTATGTAAAGAACATATGTACAATTTGTCTTAGAAATTAGAGGTGGAAAGGAAATTATATCATAAAAAAGTGTAAAGTGGTGGTACTACATCTCATGAAGAGGCAAAGGTAACCTAGTATATCTGAGAGAAAGAAAGGAGGGAGATGAACATAGTGTGTATCAATAGGCATATTCGATTTATGGTGAAACTTCTTCTACTTCATTGAAAAGTGAAAGGGAAGGAGTAAGCTAAGGGGAAGGGAATACAGAAATTGTGAGGAAAAGGGGTAAAATAAGGGGAGGAATATTTAGGTGGGGGAGGGATCCTAAAAAGGGAGGGTTGTGAAAAGCAAATGCTGTTTACAAGTTTAATACTGGGTAGTGGGGTAAGAGGGAAGGAAAGGAGAAAAAAATAAGCAAGGGTTAACAGGATGGCAAGCAATATAGAATTAGACATTCCAACCAGTAAGATCAGGAGTGAAAGAAGGTTGTCAATTATCACAATTACTATTCAATATAGTACTAGAAACGCTAGACTCAGCAATAAGAGCTGAGAAAGAGATTCAAGGAATTAGAGTAGGAAATGAGGAAATCAAATTATCACTTTTCACAGATGACATGATGGTATACTTAGAGAACCCCAAAGACTCTGCTAAAAAGCTATTAGAAATAATTCAGAATTTTAGCAAAGTTGCAGTATACAAAATAAATCCATATAAATCCTCAGCATTTTTATACATTACCAACACAATCCAACAGCAAGTGATACAAAGAGAAATTCCATTCAAAGTAACGGTCGATAGTATAAAATATTTAGGAATATATCTACCAAAGGAGAGTTGAGAATTATATGAGGAAATTTACAAAATATTTGCCACAAAAATAAAGTCAGATTTAAATAATTGGAAAGACATTCAGTGCTCTTGGATAGGCCGAGCGAATATAATTAAGATGACAATACTCCCTAAACTAATCTATTTATTTAGTGCTATACCAATCAGACTTCCAAGAAACTATTTTAATAACCTAGAAAAAATAACAACAGAATTCATATGGAACAACAAAATGTCGACAATTTCAAGGGAAGTAATGAAAAAAAAAATTAAGTGAAGGGGGTCTAGCTGTATCTGATCTAGAACTGTATTATAAAGCAACAGTCACCAAAACCATTTGGTATTGGCTAAGAAATAGACTAGTTGATCAGTGGCATAGGTTAGGTTCACAGGGCAAGATAGTGAATAAAAATAGCAATCTAGTGTTTGACAAACCCAAAGATCCCAACTTTTAGGATAAGAATTCATAATTTGACAAAAACTGCTGGGAAAACTGGAAATTAGAATGGCAGAAACTAGGCATAGACCCACATTTAACACCACATACTAAGATTAGATCAAAATGGGTCCAAGATTTAGGCACAAAGAATGAAATCATAAATAAATTGGAGGAGCATGGGATGGTTTACCTCTCAGACTTGTGGAGGAGGAAGGAGTTTGTGTCCAAGGGAGAACTAGAGACCTTTATTGATCACAAAATAGAAAATTTTGATTTCACCAAATTAAAAAGTTTCTGCACAAACAAAACTAATGCAAACAAGATTAGAAAAGAAGTAACAAATTGGGAAAACATTTTTACAGTTAAGGTTCTGATAAAGGCCTCATCTCCAAAATATACAGAGAATTGACTTTAATTTATAAGAAATCAAGCCATTCTCCAAATGATAAATGGTCAAAGAATATGAATAGACAAATTTCAGATGACGAAATTAAAACTATTTCCACTCATATGAAAGAGTGTTCTAAATCACTATTGATCAGAGAAATGCAAATTAAGACAACTCTGAGATATCATTACACACTTGTCAGATTGGCTAAGATGACAGGAACAAATAACGATGAATGTTGGAGGGGATGTGGGAAAACTGGGACACTGATGCATTGTTGGTGGAGTTGTGAAAGAATCCAACCATTCTGGAGAGCAATCTGTAATTATGCCCAAAAAGTTATCAAAATGTGCATACCCTTTGACCCAGCCATACTACTACTGGGCTTATATCCCAAGGAAATACTAAAGAAGGGAAAGGGACCTGTATGTGCCAAAATGTGTGTGGCAGCCCTTTTCATAATGGCTAGAAGCTGGAAGATGAATGAATGTCCATCCATTGGAGAATGGTTGGGTAAATTATGGTATATGAATGTTGTGGAATATTATTGTTCTGTAAGAAATTACCAACAGGAGGAATACAGAGATGCTTTGAGAGACTTACATCTACTGATGCTAAGTGAAACGAGCAGAACCAGAAGATCATTATAAACTTCAACAATGATACTGTATGAGGATATATTCTGATGGAAGTGGATATCTTCAACATAGAGAAGAGCTAATCCAATTCCAATTGATCAATGATGGACAGAATCAGCTACATCCACAAAAGGAACACTGGGAAATGAGTGTAAACTGTGAGCATTGTTTTTTTTTTTTCTTTTTTTTTTTTTGTTTTTTTTGTTTTGTTTTTGTTTTTGTTTTGTTTCTCTTCCCAGATTATTTTTACCTTGTTAATACAATCCTTCCTTTGCAACAACAACAACAATAAAATTCGGTTCTGCACATATATATTGTACTTAAGATATACTATAAGATATTTAATATGTATGGGAATGCCCGCCATCCAGGAGAGGGGGTAGAAGGAAGGAGGGGAACAATTCGTAACAGAAGGGAGTACAAGGGATAACGTGGTAAAAAAAAAAAAAATTACCTATGCATATGTACTGCCAAAGAAAATGTTATAATTATAAAAATTAATAAAAAAATGCCTAATTTAAAAATGTTAAAGAATTATCCATGCATATTTTTGAACAATAAAAAGCTTTAATAAAAAAAAAAAAAATTCAAGGAAAAACAGGAGGCATCTCTTCAGCAGATTAAAATTCCAAATTTAAAAATTAATCATACATGAGCCTTCACATTTATCCTGAATCATTCATCACATTATTATGCCCAGTTACTATATAGAGTATGCAACACTAGTTGTTGCCCTTTGCTTTCCACTATCTGGTTTTATTTGATGTTGCCTCTCTAAGAGCTGATTATCTCTTTCTTCTTTGTTTGGCTCCTTTGAGAGCGACAGAACTGCTTTATTTATACCTATAATTTGGTTCATATGAATTTAACCATTTCAACTAGACTCCTCCTCTAACCCAGAGAGTTATAACTTGATTTTATGAGCCTTTAAAATATTTTATAACTATCTCAGTATATTTTTCCCTTTGTGATCCTAAGTGTTTGATTTTATTCCTTTAAAACATTTTTCTAAGAAGTTCACAGGCTTCACTTTTCTTTCAAAGCAGTCTATACTGCAAAGAAGCCTCACCCTCAAACTCTGTCTCTTTTCATTTTCTGCTACATTCCAATGATATTCAATAACAAAAGCAAGCCATATCTGTGTGAGATTCTAGTACAATGGATATGTCATGTTAAATTTAGCAACCACTTTGTTGGCCAGGTGCCCATAGTTTCTATCAGACTTAGAAATTCAGAAATCTTTATCTGTAGGCAAGTTAAAATAAGAAAAAAATCCATTAGCTCAGATTCAAATCTTCTTGAAGGCAGCCATGGAACCCTTACTAGAGGTCTCGTTTGGGTACTCATCTTTTATAAAGTATATCTTCTCTACTTGTCAGTGGAATCAGCCCTCTAGAGTCTTACCATTTACCACTTTCACTTACGAGGCTGCCTACTAGTCTGTAAATCTGCTGTATTATCAGGTAAAGCAGCTACATGGAAAAAAGCCAATTATTTCCAATGTTGATGGATGTTTTGCCTTTTATTCTTTCTCCTTCTTTGAAAATTTTCATACTCTGAATGAATTCTCTTTTTTTCCTATTTATCAGCATAATTGTTTACTGTCCCCAACTTGCTTCCTCTTTGGGTGTGTTTGATCACAGATTTGTACCCCTCTATAAGCAATAAAGAAGGAGAATAGGCAAAATGAGTGTCATGTTGCATTTGCATTGAAGGAAGGTATTTTTAAACTTTTTTATGCCATATACTTTGATTACTATATATATATATATATATATATATATATATATATATATATATATATATATGTATGTATATATATATATATATATATATATATATGTATGTATGTATGTATGTATGTATATGAAGTCCATGGACTCCTTCCCAGAATAATTTTGTATGAAAGAAATCAATTTCATTGAAAATAAGTTATAATTTTTTTAAAGTACAAATTATCATATTCTACAATAAAAACTCTGTTTTAAAGCCAGTGTAATAACATGTCCATTCCTAGTGCTACTAGATGATAGGGGGGAAAGATATGAAATATTAATATCATAGAATTTTTAGTAATGTTATATGTGTTTTGTTTATGTGACCACAAGATATTTTTAATCTATGTATTTTAAAATAACAATTTTACAGAAAAAAGTAATATGATACCACCTCTACTTCACCCTTCCGCACTTCAATGAATTCCTTTATTTTAATGGTACAAAAATTGTATTATGCCCTCTAACTTCAAACATGTCTAAGAAGGTTTTATTAAAAATAGCAATAATATTTTGTCATTGAATATGTTGCATGTGTATAAAAAACAGCATTCATATAAGAAATAGAATCTCCTCCCCCATCACATTTTTATGCCAGTGTACTCAATCATCTATCATCTCACTCAATTGTTTGAGAGGTAAAGATATAATTTATGGTACTTGCATAATTTATGTAGCACATTTCCATTAGGAGGAAATAGGAAGATTATAAAATAAAAATAATCACAAAACATATATAGCAAATATCATTGAGATATTTGCTCAGTGATCACTGCAATTCCCAGGTCAAGAATATTCTTTCTACTTGCCTTCTTCCCACACAATTCAAAGTTTTAAGACTTGCCTTGTGTCTCCTGCTCTTATCCAACTTTTCTTTCATTAATCCAATTTTAACGCAACTCTCAAAAATTACTTAATATTTACTTACCATATATCTTGCATTCAGGAATGAGCTGGTAAGTGTTTTAACAACTGACTCTTAAAACAACACATGAGCACTACTAACAAAAATCACTGTATTGAGTATACATGTAAAAGTAAAGTGAATGTATATTCTCTTAGTAAACACTTAATAAATATTTGTTGAATTCAAGTGAAATTATTTGAATGAAAGCAAAAACAGATATGTAATTAATTATGTGTGTATATATATATATATATATATATATATATATATATATATATATATATATGTATACATCCAATAAATCATTTATTTATTTATTTGTGTGTTTGTTTCTTTGTTTCCTCCTTTTCCTGTTTGAGGAAATGAAGATCCAGAAATATTATCACAGGTTGTAGAACACTAATTTGAATTCAGGTCTTACAAAACTTGGATCAGAACTTTTGCTATTAAGAAAGTCATTTTCATGTTTCCTTTGACATTTTCCAAATCTGTTCCATAATTGTATTGAAAATTTTATTGACCTAAATATCACCAAGTTCCTGAATATTTATACTCCCAAACCTTTATTTGAAAAGATTCTTTAAAAAAAAAGTTTGATATTTTAAAAGGGGAATAATGAAAACAATCCACTATTGTATATACATTGTTATTCTGGTTCTGCTGACTTTCTATCTTGTTCTGAGTTTTTCAGCCACTTTTTTTTTAATAATAGTATTCAATTATATCTATATAACAGAAATGTTGTTAATTATTACTCAGTTGATTGAAATGTACTTTGTTTTTAGTTGTTAGCTAACAAATACAATGATTTCTTATGAACATATTGATATTTGTGAAATGTTTCTATTGTTGATATTCATTAGGTGAATTTCTAGCCATGGGATAAAATATGTGGACCTTTTTGTTATTTTAGAATTATCCTAATTACTTAAGTGATTAAATCATTTCTTAATTCTACCAATAAACATTTCAACTTTAGTTCAGTTTAAATACATTTAAATAGTACTATAATTTTATGCATTTATTGTTTAAATTTCCTAGTACTTGATTATAAAAAAAAGAAAAACTTACGTTTTGAACTCTGTAAAATTTTGAGTTACATATGGTTTTAATGGCTCTTCAAATACTACTTCCTCTGAGTCAAAAAAGGTATTAAGATTTATGAAACCAATACCTTAAAGAAAAATAACTTCAAGGTTTGAAAATTCATGTAAGCAGAGGATAAAATCTGGTAAATCTTAACCAGTTAGAAAATTTTGAGGTCAAAGCTCAATCATAAACTTTATACCTGGAACTAGAGGGCTAATAATGTAATTTTACCCACATGAACATTGCATTTAGTAATACATGTCATGATCCAATAACTCCTGCTGATATGCTGCACTTCTTCATATCTTCTTATATCTTTATCTGTTGTATCCTAAAATATTCAGGATTTTTCATCTTGCTCTCGTAATACTAAGTACTTCAGAATGGATCACATGTTTTATTTTTTTATTTATTATCTATCACTTGTACTACAAGATTTGCCTACTTCATTTTCTGTTGTCTATTGTCATTTTGGAATTTCTCAGTATAATATTTTAGTGACTCTAATATTCTATTGGAGACATGTCAATGAAATTACCATCATTTTGAAATATTATTTTTCTCACAAAACCTATTCATATTTAAGTGTTCATCCTAAGAATTCCTAAAAAACATTGTTCCATTGCATGTATATATAAACTTGACAGATAATAGATACTTTATTTGATACCTTTTTATTTTATTTTGAGTTGCCATCCAGGCATCATAATCAAACCCTAAAATTATGTTGTTTATGTGCTACACACAAATATTTCACAAAATGTGAAGGAAACCCATTTGTGAAATTTGGTTTTGTCATTATTCTTTTGGGAATAAAGTAACCATAACTAAACAATTTTTCCTCCTTAAGAGAAGAGGAGAAAATTGAAACAAACATTGGATGTAAAATTTAAGAGTGGTAAGGAATTGGTCCAGTAGATTCTAGTAGCTATAATTATTCATATATTGAATCATTTTAAAAGAAATGATTGATTAATTGAACTTTTAAAAAAGTAGTGATTAAAAACTACACATTTTAAATATTCATACAGTATTTCTCTTAGAAACCACTGGCCCAAGATACCCTTTATAGTAAAATTCCATTTATACCACTACAATCTATTCAGCCATTCTCCAACTGATGGACATCTAATTAGTTTTCAGTTATTTACTATTAGCTCCACATCCTCCAAAAAAGGAAGGTTGCTATTTATAAATAGGTATATAGGGAATCTTTCATTTCTCAGTGTAATATTCTCTGTTGGTTTTCTGGAGGTCTTGAGACAGCCTTTCTTTCAGTTGAGTAATCACTATAAGAATAGCCAGGTGTTTTATTATATCCTTCACAAACTAGTTTCTTTGTCTGGAATCCCTGGCTAGCTTTCTTAGGAATCTTCAGGAGTCTTGGTTTCAGTGGAAAAGCTAAGGAAGAGAGCTACTATGGTGGTATGAGATGGAGTGAGTGAAACTAGCTCTCTGTCACCACTGCCTTGTGCTTCAACTTTCAGTCCTCTTGTTGTCTCTGTCTCTGAGCTTCTCAGTCTCCCAGAAAAGCCACCAGGAGCCTGAATGAAGATGGAATTAATCTGTCTCTACTTGGCTCTGAGAGCTTGAGCTCCTGACTCCAGTTTGCTTGTCTTCTTTGGCTTTGACTCTTGCTGAGTTTGTCTGAGCTTATATGCTTTCTTATAATTACATTATGATAGGTTTGAATCTTGTAGAACTATATTAAGTACTAAGTACATGTACTGAAATAGAGAACTATTAAGCATCATGCTAAACTAGATAACCATTGTCTTTATCAATTCCACTAACTTAATGCCTTGTAAGAATCCTTGTTTCAGAGTTCTGGCCCATAACACTCAGTATCTCTTTGGTTTATATACCTAGCAATTAGCTATTTTATCTGCCTATTTGCACATTGCTATGGAACATCTTTCCCTCAATAGTTGTAATAATTAGTAGCTTACCAATGCTATATTAGAAAAGCCCATAACCTCTCTATCATTGGCTATTTCCAATTGCTATATTTGTCACTTTACTTCATTAAGTTGTTTTGATTTGTATTGTCTTAATAGTGATTGAGATTAAGCACATTGTTAACAGTTGTAATTTTTTGTGGAATTCTTTATTCATATCTTTGCCTACTTATTTGTTAAAAAAGACTTTTGGTCACATATGTTTATGCTCTATGTATCTAGGATACTAAAAACTATCTGAGAAGTTTGGGACTAAGAATTTTAATTATGTTCTCCCCAATTGACTATTTCTTTTTTATAGGCATATTAATATTTTGTTTTGTTTTGCTTTTTGCAAAAATTGATTTTTGTGTTAGTTAATTTTTGTATTTTATTTTGTAATTGACTCTTTGATTTGATTTATTAAGATTAAAAAATTTATTGAATACCTAATAGATGTAAAGCATTGTGCTAAGAAATTACTAAGACACAAATAGGTATTAGATATGGTTTGTAGTCTCAAGGAACTGATAGTGTAGATAAGAAAAAGTAGTTAAAAATTAAAAAAAAAATTGCTTGAATAAAAAAAAACAATATGAGAGACAAATCAAGTGTTATAAGAGTAAAATGGGAAAATATTTCATGTTTTTTGATGGGCTGTTTAAAGAAACTTATTATAGGTAGCAATTAAACTAGGACTAAAAGCCTTTGTAGGTCATGAAAAGGCAAATATAAGAAAAGAGAGGGGGAAAGGACATCTAAATATACACAAGAATGAGGAAATGTCAAGAAAGTAGAAGAAAATGGACTATGCTTGAAAAATATTAAATAGGTCAATTAGTTTGGAAGATAGAGAATGGGATGATAGCCTTGGATATGTCAATAATTTCTGGACTTTGTCAATAATATTGACAAAGGAATATTGATTATCAAATTGATATGAAAATTTGTTTTTTTCAAGAACTTACAGGAACTCTAGAAAGGAAAATCCATGTGTGTGTGTGTGTGTGTGTATGTGTGTGTGTGTGTTTGTCTATGTATGTATGTATGTATATATATACATAGTGTTTATATGTGTAAAAATGAGAATATATACTTAATGAATATATTATAAATAGGTAAAATTTTATTTCAATCCCACATGATAAATTATGGAGATCTGCACTAGTAAGAAATATATTGAAATGGAAAAGAGAATTATCTGGACATGTGGACAATTTAAGTAACAAGAATGTTTGGCAGGTAATGGAAGAGAAGGAAAGAGTTAAAGATTACTTAAAGATTTGAGCATGGGTCTCTAGAGACATCATAGCATTATCAAAAATTTGAGATAGTCTTCCTTCCAGCTGTGAGATTTTTGAATTTTATAACTGGGAATCATAAAGTCCATTTAGGAGAGGTATCAAATGAAACAGAGAGAATTTTAAGATGTGTTCACATGTACACATATATAATCACAAGGTAATGTATATATGATGAATGTATATATATATACACACATATGTGTACATACATGTTTATTATGCATATTTTATTCAATGTTTAATATCCCATTTTACAAACTTGCAAACAACATTATAAAAATTATCTCGAGAATAAAAGCAAATATTATATAATGGTAAGGTAGGACAACCATTATGAATGTATGCTTTGTTGTGAATTTCTGGAAAAACAAGAGTAAACATTATGCAAAATGGCCATAAATGTGTGGATATGCAGATTTTTGGTACAAACATTTCCATCAAGGAGATTGCAGATTAATTTGTTGCTTTTGAGTACACATATGTTGGGCACTGTGGCTAAAGATCATCAGGCTCTTTTTCTAAAGTTTTGTTTTGGTTTTTCTCTCCTAAAATTACCTCAGATGCTATTCTATGAAAGAAAATATCTTTCTCTGTTCAATTTTTAATTACTTGGAAGTCAGGAGTTGTCAATACTTTTCTTAGTCTAAGAACTCTTCATTTAAAAATAAACTTTGTGAGTCAGAAGTCTCACTATGCTGAAGTGGATAGTATTTGGTCAATAAACCCTTTCTATCATTAGGATGATATTTACAGACTATTCCAGGGAGGCAAAAATATCAGAACATTCAGTCAATTAGTTAATTGACAAGAATGTATTAAGTACCCTTATTAATTACTGTGTTAGGAACTAGTGAAGACAAAGTGAAATTTAAAAATAAACCATGTCTACTCTTCATTGAAAAAAAATTTTTTTTTCATATTCAGGGTTAGTTTTATAAATGTATTACAAATCAGAGTTTTAAGAACTTTGTAAATGTTAGTTATGGAGCTTTTTTGTTATTTGTTTGTTTTAGGGATGCAGCAGTACATGCATACAACAAAAGTGGCAGCATTGAAAGACAAAATTGGAAGGCATTTGAGATCACTAAAATTAAGGTTCATGTCTGAAAGCAGAATCCCATGAGCAAATTTTCACAAAGGGGCAAAACATGATGAATGGATTCTTATTAGTATGATCGGAGAAATCATGCAAAGAAAAATTGCCTAAAAATAAATGGTAAAGGTGAAAAAATGAATCATAACATCTGTAATCTTTATGTGTCCAACACAGTCAACTGTAGCATGCTGTTGTCTCCAGACGCTGCCGATCGCTCTCTGGGAAGAGATCTGCTGTGTCTACTCAAATCTCTCAGACAGATTCTTCTTCCTGTAGTGAACTGTTGTTTCCAGGCAGTTGCTGTTAACTCTTGTTCAGAGAAGTGACTTCCCTTCCTGCAGAGAGCCCCGTCAAGCCTGATGTAGTGCAGAGTCTTCTCCTCTTTCTGGAGTGCTGTCCTCTTTTATCCTCCCAGAGAATGGGCGTGGGATAATGCAAGGGCTTCTGGGAAGAAGTACTCCAACCAAAGAGCTTGCTCGTCTTAAAAATCTGAGCCAGAGAACTGTCAAGTCAACCTGAGTTCGCACCTTGTAATTGTCCAGAAAAAACTGAATTCTCACCTTGTCATTGTCCAGACAACCTGAGTTCTCACCTAGTAATCCTAACATCTCCCCCTTTCTTTTGATTTAGAACATAGGATAGTCGTGACCTTGAAACATAAATCCATCAATATGGGAGGTACTACATATAATTACATAAATTATATAAGCACATAGTAACATAGTAACATAATACATGCTAGAAGTATATAACAAATAACATGATCAACTAATCAAATTGAGAATTTATAAATGTCCATAAGTCCATTGTCCATTAGTCTCATCATGTGTTAGGAAGTCCAATGATTCCTGCTGGTTTTAAAGTTCTTTAACAGTCTTTTTATTAGCCATGCTCTTTTGGTGTGAGATGTTTCTTAGATCTTATTTTGAGGTCTTTCTCTTTTTCTGTCTCTCTCTGATGGACAAGGCAAATATAACTCATTGGCACCCATCTGATTCCTTCTCCGGCTGAAGAAATACAAGCAAACCCTCTCTCCCAGGCAGTTGACCTATCTAATTTCCTTCTATTTACCACTTTCTAAATCTCTTCTCATCATCTGACAATTACATTGGAGTTGTTTGCACTGGGCACAGCCCTGTTGGTTTAAAAGGCCTGTATTCTCCCCAAGTGTAATCCATTTTTGCAATCTGATTGCCTTTTGGCTGACTTATCAGGTAATCCCTTTCTGCCATATGATTATTTTTCTGCTTGTTGATCAAATCAGAGTCCTGACCTTCTAAAGGCTCTTTGGGTGTAACATCAGCTGCCATCATGCCCCAAGTCTTTTTTTGCCTGGGGCCCTGGACCTGGGCCCCTCATCTCATTTCCCTGAATTATTCTACACTCTGATGCCCAATGGAGTCCTCTGTTGCATTTTGGACATGGGGTTTTAGGTCTTCTTTCACCCTGTCTTCTCACTGTATCTCCATATCTACACTGAGCTCTTAGATGCCCAATTTTTCCACATTGAAAACATCTCCGAGTTTCTCTAGAAGGCCCTTGCCAGGAGGGACCCTGTCTTTCCACATTCATCATTGTCCAGGTGTAAAAAGCATTTGTTCCCACTGTAGCACAGTGTCTTATGATCTCCTCTAAAGGAGCATCTTTGTCTAATCCCCATATAATTCTTTTGCAAATCTCATTGGCATTTTCCTTAGCCAGATGTCTGGTCATTATTTCTGTAGCTGCATTTTCTCCAATAGTTCTTTTGACAGCAGTTTGCAAATGTCCTACAAAATCCACAAAAGGTTCATTGGGACCTTGCTGTATTTTAGTGAAAGCCTCTCCGCGATCTTTCTGTCCAGGGAGGACACCCCAAGCTTTTATTGCAGCCTTAGCAATTTGTTCAAATATTGTCATGATATAATTAATCTGTTCTGAATTCTCTCCATACTGACCTTCACCAGCCAAGTGCTCAAAAGTGAATTGTGTGCTAACTCCTATTTCCAACTTGCATCTGACTTGAATTTTACATAATTCATGAAACTCCGCAAGCCATAGTAAATTTTCTCCAGGTTCCAGGCATGTCCTTGCTATGGATTTCCAATCATTCGGGGTTAGGACTTCATAAGACAAACCATCTAGTAACATTTTAACATAAGCTGATGTAGCCCCATAAAGGGTAAAACCTTTTTTTCAAATCCTTAATTTTATTCAAATCTAAAGGTGCATATCTTCTCCTTTTTTGACCTACAGAGTCAATATCTTCAATCACAGGATATGCATGTATAAAATCACTTATATCCTGTCCTTCTCTCTTAGTTTTAACCAATGCTTTTTCTAAATTTGTCATAGGCTTAGGCTGCTTCACAGGCAATTCTGTTTGTGTTTCTGCCTCTTCCCCTCCTCCTTCTTCCTCCACCTCTGAAGGGTTAATTGAGGGAGGATATGGGAGGTGCTCCTGTTGCTCAGAGTTGTACTTTACTTCATTGTTATCTGATTCATCCTTTTCACCTACTTTAGTTGACACTTCCCCATTTGCTCCTTCATCTCTTCCTTTAGAATAACATTGTTTAAAGCCATTTGGATTACATTGTATATATGAATTGTATCTTTGGAAATTGAGTTTGGCCTGGAATTGTAGTGTTCACCTAATCGCTTGCCTACTAATTCCCATTCATCTGGATCCAATTCTTCTTCCAGAGAAAAACAAGGACATATTACCTTCACAGTTCTTAAAAGTTGAGTAATCTCCTCCAAAATTATAATCAAGCCTTGGCTTTTCATAACCTTGATGATGCTCTCTAAACATTTTCCTTGAACAGAAGGTGTTTGCCCCATTTCACTATAAGAGATTGCTGGTTTAGCCCTTTACAAGTTAAGTTCCTTATTTATGTATTAGCACACTCACTTAATCTTTAACAAAGTTTCCTCGTTACTCACGGTTCTGGGTCAGAGAGGCTGAGATCTGGATGGGAGGCTTTTCCACTGGAATCAGGACCGTGTCTGTCACTGTTTGGGCACCAAATTGCGAAGGTCTGGTCTAGCTCCTCTTGTCAGGATAAACAAAAGTCCTTGCCCCACGTTGGGTGCCAAATGTAGCGTGCTGTTGTCTCCAGACACTGCCAATTGCTCTCTGGGAAGAGATCTGCTGTGTCAACTCAAATCTCTTGGACAGATTATTCTTCCTGTAGTGAACCTTTGTCTCCAGGCAGTTGCTGTTAACTCTTGTCCAGAGAAGTGACTTCCCTGACAACCTGAGTTCTCACCTAGTAATCCTAACAGTGAACCTCCAAGTTTCAGAACTTAAATGACAAAAAGTCCTGCAGTATGAAAGAACTGGGACTAGAACTATAATTTAAGTGGTTTGGGGAGCTCCTTAGTGAGGAAAGTACCTTTACCAATAAAGCACCCTCTGAAATTTGTGATCTTTGAGTATTGCCTAGAGCACTGAAAGTCTAAGTGACTTATTTAGAGGGTATACATTAGAACCTATTATGGCTCTCTCTTCACCCTAGCTTGAATCCCAACTTTCAATTTACTATGCTGGGTTGCTTCTCCAGAAAATCATAAGAAGACAATTTTAATATCAAGTCATGAAATTTTAAATCATGAAGTATTTAGCAATGATGATAAATAAAATAAATGCCATAATATGATATAATAAAAAACAAAGGAAAACTTTGAGGATAAGATATCTGACAAAGGGAAGCTCTTTAAGTGAAAAAAAAAAAAAAAAGTGGACCTAAGGGAAGATTAAGTTCTTTCAATCAAATCTTCATACGAATAATAGGCAGACCAGAAACTTTGAAATGCAAATATTATAAACACTTTTTTATTAAAGTAAACCAATCCACATAGTAGGAAAATGTCTCCTGATGATTCCATGTTTACATGGACACATTATTGAATTTTAGGAGGCCTGGTTTTTTTGCAGATCATTTAGGGAACAAAGAAAAGTTAATAGGAGAAGAGTAATCAAACCAAAATAAACAAAACAAACAAACCAGCAAACAAAAAGCAAGGGTGGCATAGAGTGATCACTCTTACCTGGGCTAGTCAAGGAACAGATAAATATTATAGTAGTAAAATTAGATTCAAGAGCTATTTCTAGAAGGACAGGCTGAGTGGAGATGGAAGAATTGGGAGTTGTAGTGGGATATTATCTATGAGAAAAGGTGGAGTGCTGCACTAGTTGCTTAGAATACAAAAAAGCCACAAAACCTCTATTTTTAAGGGTTAATCATACTAGCTTGCTGTTGATCTGCATAGCATGCATTTCTCCTATTCCAGGCCTTTTTCCATTCAGCAGGCAAAGTTAATTTCCTAGAAAGCACATCCTCATGATCAAATATAAAAGCTTCTGTTTGGCGTTCAAAGTCCTTCATAATTTAAGCCTCAAAAAAACAAAACAAAACAAACAAAAAACAAAACAAAACAAGCAAACAAAAATATGCTTGGTCACTGTTCTTATACCTTCCACAGATTCATTAGGTCAGTATCATAATTTAAGCCTCACAAAAACAAAAAAACAAAACAAACAAAAATGTTTTTTCCCTATTTAGATTCTGAGGTTCGTGAAGTCTGGGACTATATTTTGTCTTTTTTTTTTTGTATATATATATATATATATATATATATATATATATATATATATATGTATATGTATATGTGTGTGTGTGTATGTGTGTGTGTGTGTGTGTGTGTGTGTGTGTGTGTGTGTGTGTGTGGTATATATATATAGCCCTTAGCATAATACTTGGTATAGAAGGAACTCTTAGCAAAATCTTATAGACTGAGTGACTATTTAATTAAGACTTTTCCAACAAACTAGTTATAGAACGTGTATATGTGTGTGTGAGTTCCATATGGTTAATATTTCTAATTTGTCCTAAGTACATCTTTTTCAAATTAAAAAAAAATCCCATTGCTCAAAGAATGTGTAAAATAAGCATTTGGCATATTAGGTAGAGATACACAAAAGATCTTCAAGATCAGCTCTCAAGTGATAAAATGAGAAATCAAAGCCTAGAAAGAGGAAGACACTTAAACAAGAATGAAAAAGAAGGAAGTACCAAAGCCAGCATTTGAAGGAAGATATTCCCGAATCCAAATACAAATCTGTTTCTACCACATCATGTTGCCAAATTATGATTTTATTGTTAATAGAAATGAAGAGATCATGTCTTCAGCTATAGCTACAAATATTGAGTCCTAGGGAAATTTAAAGATTTCCTCTAATCACATAGAATGGACACTTACAACTAGGTCCTCTAGGTTGGTATGGTCATTAAAAGGTACTAGCCAAGACAAATTTCATTGTCTTCATAAAACTTTACAATTTCTTTTTTGCCTGACATTATATTGTTGCTAGAGATAACATGTAAACTAATTAATATGAAAAGGGACACTATCTCTTATAAAATAACATGATATAAATAAATTTCCTATTTTGATAATGGAATTTTAAAGCTGAGTCTACCTGGGTAATGAATTTTTCCATTATGATTGACTTGCTTGTTAACTTTCATGAAGTAGAAAACAGGGAAAGAAATCAGTTATTAATGCAATGCCAGTGGAAAAAAAAAAAACTGATAATTTTTGGATTTTATTTTGTGAAAAGTCTTTTGCTTCCTCTCATTTAATGATTAGCTTTGGAATTCCACAGATAAGGTTGCATAATGTGATAATGAATATTTGGCTTGAAGTTAGAAGAGAACTAATTGTTCCCCATATCTGGAATTCTCTCCCTCTATATATTAACCTCTTGGCTTTTCTGGCTTCTTTCAAGCCCTAGTTAAATTAGTACCTGTTTGTTCAAAAAGGATTTCCCAAGACTAGTTAATTCCAGACTCTTCATTCTTTTGAACACAAAGATACATACACACAAACTTATTTATAGATCTTATAGCTACATGTACACCCATATGTATATATGCATGTATTCACAATATGTGCATTTGTATATATATATATATATATATATATATATATATATATATATATATATATATATATATATATATATATGCTCATATAAGTCTTTATCTTTATTTTTCTACTTGTCATTTATATGCCAAGGTATAAAATCCCATTAGTATATAATTGTTTTCTTGTTCTCTCATTAGATCTTTCCAATAAGATTATAAGCATTTTGAGGGTTGGGACTGACTTTTGCCTTCCATTGTATGCTGAGAACAGTTCCAAATATGTACTTAATTAACATTGAATGAATGAGTGAATAAAAAGGTTGGTAAGGAGATTTCCTAAGTTTGTATTTCCTTAACTGTAGAAAGGAATTAGTGGACTTGAACTCCATACCCCTCAGATATATTGGGAGAAAAATGCTTTATAAAATAAGTTGTTATATAAATGTATGGCCAGGTTGTTGTCTTATAGGTATTTGAGGTTTTGTCATCACAATTTCTGAAAAATAAAACAAAACAGATATGTGATTTTACATCAATCATGTCATATTATGCTTCCCTTATTTATTTTTCAGAAATAAATTGATGTTTTACATCTGAATAGCAAATTATTACAGAATGATACCTTATAGTCATTCGGTAACTGCTTGAGTCTGAATGGACAGGTGACTCCCTACTGAATAATATGATCAAAGATAAAACTTGATCCAGAATCTCCTAATTCCTATATCAAATATAGTACTCTCATCATCAGACATCTTTATCTATCTGTGTCATATATAAGCAAATAGAATGATTGTGAAAGTGAAACAAAAATGTAAAGATTTTTAAAACTTTAGAATTTAAACCTTAGGTACAAGATATTTTTGTTTGTTTTCTCTGAACAGATATTTTAATTTAATCTGACTTTTAAAAATTGATCAGAAAAATCATAAGCAATCACAACCTAGCACTCACGTATTACAAACAACAAGGACAACATTAAAAAAATGTTAATAGTTTATATAACTATAGATTGGCATTCTTGCCTTAGTAAACAATAGACACAGAAAGAAAATCCATTTTAATATTATTTTCAAAAATCACTTTTATTTATTTATGATTCAGATAAAGTAGAATAATTAAATATCTAGGATTAAATAACCACACCACTAAGGTTTTTATAAATATTTCTCATTTTTCCAATGGTAAAACATATGGTAATTAGTTTTACTTATACAATTTATTTGACGTAGCTATTTAGAGAAAAAACAAACAAACAAACAAACATATGTACAGTTATCAGAACTTGACATTTTTGTAACATCTGGATAAGTTATGCATTTTATCAAAAGCTAGGGGCTTAGAATTCAAAATAAAAGAAGAATGAAAATTCTATGAGCTTGTACTCACAGTATTTACTGTAACAAATATAAACCTGGTAACTTTATTTAGAAATAAGAACTTGATTACCAAACATCTCATGTGATTTTTTTTACCTTCCTTCAGGAAACAACATGAACAAGATATTGTTTCTTTTGTATTTATTAAGGCGAACAATGTTGCATTGCATGTTCAAACATTTGGCAAAAGTTGTACACGTTCTACAGAGACTACTAAAAAGCATCTAAACAAAATGTGAGCAGTGACCACAAAATACATCAGGTATTTCAGAGAACCAGCTTTTAGTGTTAGAATGCACAGCACTAATTGGTCCAATTTCTCTGAATACTTTTCTCACACTTTCAACACCAGAAGATTATTTAGTTTGTTGTTAATTCAATTTTGGTAAAATTGGAATTAATTGTTTTCTGTAAGGAAAATGGGGGAAATTTTTTAAAATGGGGCTCTGCTTTGTAATGTAACATTCCACTTGTCTATAAGATTGTTTTTTAATTTGCTTTTTCCTAAATACATTATTTCATTGAGTTTCAACAATAGCAAGACTTTAGTTCATAATGATAATTTTGCAATATTGGGGTGGAGCCAAGGTGGCGGAGAAGACACCGAGACATTTTAAACTCCTGTCATACCCTCACTACTAATTACTAAATTAAGCCTCAAAAATAGCGCTTGGCTGGTAAAATTCACAAAGATTGGAAGTACAACAATTTACTAGCCAAAGATAAATTGGAAGATCACCTGAAAAGGTTTATCCTGAGCAACACGAACAGGCCAGCTCAAGCAGGGAGATAAAAGGAGAAGCTAGCATATTGAGTGGACCAGGGCAGGGTGGTCTTCATGTCTGGAAAATTTGTAGGGAGGACTCTATCATTGATTAGCTGCTCTGCTTTGGTTGCAAAGCAGTAGTCCAGCAGAGAAATTAAAGCCAAAGATAGAGTGTACTCCAAAAAAAATGCCAGACTCTTACAGGATCTGGCTATGCACACACAGAAACCAGAAGTGAGTGAGTCAGAACAGATGACAATTCAGCTGTGCAGCTGCATTTTGTAGCATGGGGCTTTTGCCTGGGGCAGTCACAAATCTGCACAGCAGGGGGGGTCAGCCCAGGGCAGCCTCTAATCTGCATGGGGGGGTTAGGCCTGGGGCAATAGAACTTCTGAAAGCATGACTGCTGCTCCCCAAAGCAGAGACACTTCCAATCTGGCAGGCATCTTCCTGGAGCAACTGCTAATCTCTATGGTGGGATTCTGCTGGGGGCAGTGACTTTCTGAGGCTCAGCCTCTAGTCTCAGGGCAGTTGCTAATCCACACTGTGGGTCTCTTAGTAGAACACTTTCCCAGCTGGACCTGTTCTACCCAGAGTAGAGACACTTCCAGTGCAGACCTTTTCCCAGAGCAATTCTGCTGCTAGGCCTCTCTTTGCAGCCTATTTTCAGATTAGCTAATGTCCATATATCTATCCCTGCTCTGCAGAGGAAGCTGGTAACCTCCTTGTCCTAAAGAAAGACCCTAAGGACTTTTAAAAATAAGTAAAAAGCCAAACTGACCATTGATAGCTTCTATATAGAAAGACAGCAAGTTTTCAACCCCTAGGAGACTAATAGCAGACAGTGTCCAGACAAAACCTCAAAGGGATATGTAACTTGGTCCCCATTACAAAAGGCTCTCCTAGAAGAAATTATAAAATATCTTAAAAGATAGCTAGAAGAAAAATGGGGAAAGGAAAGAGAAGCTATGCAAGAAAGTAAAGAAAAGGCTTATAACTCACTTAAAAGAAAAAATTGATAAAATGGAAAAAGAAAACTTTCTGAAATGTGAATTGGAAAAAGTAAAGAACTCCCAGGAAAGTAGGATTTGTGAATTGGAAACGATAAAAAACTCCAAAGAAAGTAGGATTTCTGAAAGGGAAAACGAAAATAACCCAATGAAAAATTAGTGAAATGGAAAAAAATTCCATAGAGTAAAACAACTCATTTAAAAACTCAATTGGACATTGTGAATTCTGGGTTAACACCCTGGATGCCTTAGAGTCACCCAGAGTCAGGATAAGCCAAAGTCTTTGGTCTTTATTGTTGATCTTTTGGGGGGAGAAGTAAAGGAGATGGACACAAGCTCTCCACAACCTCCCTTCTCTTCATTCATCATAAAAGTGACTCTGGCTTATCTTCCTCCACTCCCTGATCCCTCTTACACTTATTTTTATACACAAAAAGATGGAGCCAGCACAGAATAGTGGGGAGGACCATTTTCCAAGCATATGGTAATAGATTATTGTCCAATCAATAATTAGCCTTAAGTGCTTGGTTGTCTGATTTCAGTGCACCTATTCAGAGTTTCAGCCCTTTACATTTCCTGCTTTCTTTAATTTTAGAACACAGGTTGTCATGCCCTCCCTGACTTATCAGGAAAAGAGGTGGAAAACACCAAAAAGGAGATCACCCCCACCCCGACTTCTCAGGAAGGGAGGTGAAAGCACTAAAAAGGAGATTATCATGCCCTCATTGACTTCTCAGGAAGAGATGAAAAACACCAAAAGGAAGTGGGGATTCAAGCCAGATATTGCTAGTGGGTTTCTGGACTGAAGGGTCTTACTAGAAACAGGATTGCATAAACCTATCAGAATAGGATGTATTACATAAGCACATAGCAATAAAGCACAGGCTATTAGTGATGACTCTCCCCACAGCCAGTGCAGGATCTATGTGCTGTTACAAACATGAATTGTATATGCAAGTGGTGATATAAAAAACAATACAAATCAACATGGTGCTGTAAAAGATTTCCAGAAGTCATAGGAGAATATGTAACAACAATCACACATACGCCTCCTTCAGCAGCCAAGAGATAGTCCAGTCTCTATTTGTCCATTGCTTCATGTGTGAGGGAATCCAATGATCCCTGGAAGTTTTTGAGATCCTGCAACAGTCTTTTTATGGGTTAGGGAATCCAATGATTCCTGCAGATTTTGAAGCCCTGTAACAATCTTATCATGTCTGAGAGAATCCAATGATTCTTGAGGGTTTTGAAGTCCTACCATAATCTTATCATGTCTCTGAGAATCCAGTGATTCCTGGGGGTTTTGTAAGTCCTACAACAATCTTTTCATGTCTCAGGGATTCCAATGATTGCTGAGGGTTTTGAAGTCCAACAATTTTTGATGTCCATGAGGCAAATGCCATGATTGCCATGCTCTTTCAGTGGTGGGCACAGTCAGTGATGGAACAACCCAATGTATCTTGAGTCTTCTCCTTCATTTCAAGGGTCTGTTCATCTCTTTATAATGGACAAGGCGAATACAACTCATTGGCACCCATCTAATTCCTTCTCCACCTGTAAAGACACAAACAAACCTATTCCCCCAAGTAGTTAAAACTATCTGGTCCCTTCTACTCATCATTTTCTGGGTCTCTCCACATCACATGATGATTATCTAAAGAGAGTGGAGCTGCTTGCACTAGACACTGCCCTTCTGGGGGGTTATAAAACCTGTCAGATGAAGCCAGTGCATCTTTGTCAAAAATCAAGAAGTTAATAGTATGAAGAGCTAGATTTGAAGTTCTCTAGGGTTACCTGTGGCTCCCCTTTTATTTTGTTTTTGGAAGAATGTCTTAATGTCTCTGTTTCTCCTCTCTACTATTGTCTGTTCTTGAGGATTAAAGGGTAGGACATTGGCTCTAAAATCTGATACTGTACACAAAAGTGTGCAAAATGTTTAGAAGTATATGAAGGTCCATTATCTGTTTTTATTGCTTGTGGCACACCCATAATTGCAAATGCTCGTAAAGGAATTCAGTGACCATTCAGGCCATCTCTTTTGCTGCTGGCATGATAAAAGTGAATCTTGAAAACGCATCTACCACAACATGGATATAAGACAGACAACCAAAAGATTTATAATGGGTCACATCCATTTGACAAATTTCATTAGGTCTCAAACCACAAGGATTCTTTCCTAAAGGGAGGATAGGAGCATGGAAAGAAAGGCAAGCTGGACAGGCTTTTACTTTGCTCCTAGGTTCCTCTCTTATTATTTCAAATTGCAAACGTAAAGCTCGGGCAGCCTGATGATATTTAAAATGAGATTCTTGGGCTTCCTGAAATAAAGGAGTATTGGTCAACATGGTTAGAAGGCTATCTGCCTTTGAATTACCATCAAAAATAGGACCTGGAAGTCCACTATGAGAGTGGACATGCAAAATATAAATCTTACCTGGATGCTTTCTCACTTGCTCTTGAAGATCCTTAAAGAGCTGATATATTTTAGAGGCTACAAATTTTATTTGGGCTGTGGCAATTTTTTATACCACATCGACTGAATAGGCCAAATCAGATATTATATTTATATCTTCTGGATAAAAAGTAAGAGCTAGAATTATTGCATAAAATTCATGCTGCTGAGTGGATTGAAAAGGAGTTCTGACTACTCTTTTTATAATTGTCATGAGAGTATACAGCACAAATATTATGTTATGATGCATCTGTAAAAATAGTTGGTCCTTTAAGAAGAACTTTATAAAATTTTCTTCAAGAATCCATCACCAATTATGTAATAGTCTTGTTTTCTTTAATGGAGATCCATGTGTAAAATTTGGAGCCATGGATAATAAAATCTGCCTCTCTGGGATAGTTTCACAGCATATATTAATTTGTACATTAGTATAAAAAGTGTATATCTTGTCAGGTCTTCTCCCAGATAAATGTACTGCTTAGTTAATAGCCTTTAATAAAATTCTAGCCACAAGCATTGGGTAAGGAGTAAGGTTTTATTCTACTTATGCTGGGATGTTCACCCACTCTATCACACTCTCTCCTTGAGAAAGAACTGCTGTGGGTGCCTCTTGTGTAGCAAAAAGTGATATTTCCAAAGGTTTTTGAGTGACTCTTTCAAGTACATTAGATAAAGCCAAAGCTAAAGGCTCTCTGGGTATAGCAGTGGCTGCCATCATGCCCAAAGTTTTTTTTTTTTTTTTTTTTTGCTTTGTGCTCTAGCGCTGGGTCCCTGATCCTGTTTCCCTGAATCAGTCTACATTCTGATGCTCAAGGGAAGCCTCTGTTATATTTTCAACTTGGGTTTTGTTCTTGTTTTCCCACCCTGTTTTCTCACTCTGTCTCTATGCCAACATTGAGCTTTCAGATGCCCTACTTTACCACATTGAAAGCATTGATGAGTATTTCTGGAAGTTCCTTGCCACAAGGGACCCTGTCTAATCATATTCAGATCTTGGATCTGTATCATAACCTGGCTATAAAAGGTATTTCTTGCCACTGTGGCACAGTGTCTTATGATCTCTTCTAAAGGAGCATCCTTGTGTAGTCCTACTACAAATCTCATTATCATTTTCTTTAGCAAGTTGCCTTATCATAAAAAAAAAAAATAAATACCGCGGAGATGTGGCTGTGATAAGAATCACTCTTGATCTAGATGCTTCCACATTAAAATATCATTAGCATCTATTTAAAACTATCAATAAGCATCATATGTAATGGGGATAAACTAGAACCATTCCCAATACAATCAGGAGTGGAACAAGGTTGCCAACAATCACTATTACTGTTAAATACTGTATTAGAAATGCTAACTTCAGAAATAAGAATTGAGAAAGAGATTAAAAATTTAGAGTAGGTAATGAGGAAACCAAATTATTACTCTTTGCTGATGATATGATGATATAAATAAAGAACCCTAAAGATTCTGCTGGAAAAAAAAGAAAGAAATAATCCACACCTTTAGCAAAGTTGCAGGATACAAAATAAACCCACATAAATCATAAACATTCTTATATATTACTAACAAACTCCATCAGTTAGAGTTACAAAGAGAAATTCCATTTAAAGCAACTACCGATAGTCTAAAAATATTTGGGAATCTATCTGCCTAGGGAAAATCAGGAACTATGTGAGCAAAACTACAAAAATACTTTCTACACAAATAAAGTCAGATCTAACTAATTGGAAAAGCATTAAATGTATAGGGCAAGCAAATATAATAAAGATGATAATAATACCTAAACTAATCTATTTTAGCTCTATGCCAATCATACTTCCAAGAAACTATGTTAATGATCTAGAAAAAAATAACAACAAAGTTCATATGGGAAAATAAAAGGTCAAGAATTTCAAGGGAACTAATGAAAAAAAAATCAAATGAAGGTGGCCTCGCTTTACCAGATCTAAAATTATTTTATAAAGCGATGATTACCAAAACCATTTGGTATTGCCTAAGAAATAGATTGGTTCATCAGTGGAATAGGCTAGGTTCAAAAGACAAAATAGTCAATAATTTTAATAATCTAGTGTTTGACAAGCACAAAGACACCAGATTTTGGGATAAGAATTCACTGTTTGACAAAAACTGCTGGGAAAATTGGAAATTAGTATGACAGAAACTAAGCATTGAACCACATTTAACACGTATACCAAGATAAGGTCAAAATGGCTTCATGACCTAAGCATAAAAAATGAGATTATAAATAAATTAATAGAACATAGGATAGTTTATCTGTCAAACTGGTGGAGGAGGAAGGAATTTATGACCAAAGAAGAACTGGAGATCATTATTGTTCACAAAATAGAAAAATTTGATTATATCAAATTGAAAAGGTTTTGTACAAACAAAATTAATTCAGACAAGATTAGCAGGGAATCAATAAACTGGGAAAACTTTTTTACAATCAAAGGTACTGATAAAGGTCTCATTTCCAAACTATATAGAGAATTTACTCTAATTTATAAGAAATCAAGCCATTCTCTAATTGATAAATGGTCAAAGTATATGAACAGAGAATTTGCAGATGGATGAAGAAATTTAAACTATTTCTAGCCATATGAAAAAATGCTCCAAGTCATTGTTAATCAGAGAAATGCAAATTAAGAGATACCACTACACACCTGTTAGATTGGCTAGAATGACAGGGAAAGATAATGTGGAATGTTGGGGTTAATGTGGGAAAATTCCGACACTGATACCTTGTTGGTGAAATTGTGAACACATCCAGCCATTCTGGAGAACAATTTGGAACTATGCTCAAAAAGTTACCAAATTCTGCATACCCTTTGATCCAGCCATGTTACTACTGAGCTAATATCCCAAAGATATCTTTTTTTAAAGTTTTATTTAGTTTTATTAATTTTTATAATTATAACGTTTTTTGACAGCACATATGCATAGGTAATTTTTTTTTACACCATTATCCCTTGTAACTCCCTTCTGTTCTGAATTTTTCTCCTCCTTCCCTCCACCTCCTCCCCTAGATTGCAAGCATTCCCATACATATTAAATATCTTATAGTATATCCTAGGTATAATATGTATGTGCGGAACCAAATTTTGTTGTTGTTGCAAGGGAAGAATTGTATTTGGAAGGTAAAAATAATCTGGGAAGAAAAACAAAGAAACAAAAAATGCTCACAGTTTACACTAATTTCCCAGTATTCCTTTTTTGTATGTAGCTGACTTTGTCCATCATTGATCAATTGAAATTGGATTAGCTCTCCTCTACATTGAAGATATCCACTTCCATCAGAATACATCCTCATACAGTATCATTGTTGAAGTTTATAATGATCTCCTAGTTCTGCTTGTTTCACTCAGCATCAGTTGATGTAAGTCCCTCCAAGCCTCTCTGTATTTTTCCTGTTGGTCAATTGTTACAGAACAAAAATATTCCATAACATTCATATACCATAATTTACCCAAACATTCTCCAATTGATGGACATCCACTCATTTTCCATTTTCTAGCCACGACAAAAAGGGCTGCCACAAATATTTTGGCACATACAGGTGCCTTTCCCTTCTTTAGTATTTCATTTGGATAAAAATCCAGTAGTAGCACTGCTCGGTCAAAGGATATTCACATTTTGGTTATAATTCCAGATTGCTCTCCAGAATGGTTGGATTCTTTCACAACTCCACCAACAATGCATCAGTGTCACAGTATTCCCATAGCTCCTCCAACATTCATCAGTATTTGTTCCTGTCATCTTAGCCCATCTGACAGGTATGCAATGATATCTCAGAGTTGTCTTAATTTGCATTTCTCTGATCAATAGTGATTTGGAACACTTTCATATGAGTGGAAATAGTTTTAATTTCATCATCTGAAAATTGTCTGTTCATATCCTTTGACCATTTATCAATTGGAGAATGGCTTGATATCTTGTAAATTAAAGTCAATTCTTTGTATATTTTAGAGATGAGGCCTTTATCAGAACCTTTACCTGTAAAAATGTTTTCCCAATTTGTTACTTCCCTTCTAATCTTGTTTGCCTTAGTTTTGTTTGTGCATAAACCTTTTAATTTGGTGTAATCAAAATTTTCTATTTTGTGATCAATAATGGTCTCTAGTTCACCTTTGGACCAAAAATTCCTTCCTCCTCCACAAGTCTGAGAGGTAAACCATCCCAGGTTCCTCCAATTTATTTATGATTTCATTCTTTGTGCCTAAATCTTGGACCCATTTTGATCTTATCTTAGTATGTGGTGTTAAATGTGGGTCTATGCCTAGTTTCTGCCATTCTAATTTCCACTTTTCCCAGCAGTTTTTGTCAAATAATGAATTCTTATCCCAAAATTTGGGATCTTTGGGTTTGTCAAACACTAGATTGCAATTTTTATTCACTATCTTGCCCTGTGAACCTAACCTATGCCACTGATCAACTAGTCTATTTCTTAGCCAATACCAAATGATTTTGGTGACTGTTGTTTTATAATATAGTTCTAGATCAGGTACAGCTAGACTACCTTTATTTAATTATTTTTTTTTCATTGCTTCTCTTGAAATTCTCGACATTTTGTTGTTCCATATGAATTCTGATGTTATTTTTTCTAGGTCATTAAAATAGTTTCTTGGAAGACTGATTGGTATAGCAATAAATAAGTAGATTAGTTTAGGGAGTATTGTCATCTTAATTATATTCGCTCGGGCGAACCAAGAGTACTCAATGTCTTTCCAATTATTTAAATCTGACTTTATTTTTATGGCAAGTGTTTCGTAATTTTGCTCATATAATTCTTGACTTCCCTTTGGTAGATATATTACCAAATATTTTATACTATCAACAGTTATTTTGAATGGAATTTATTTTGTATCTCTTGCTCTTGATTTGTATTGGTAATGTATAAAAATGCTGAGGATTTATGTGGATTTATTTTGTATCCTGCAACTTTGCTAAAGTGCTGAATTATTTCTAAAGCTTTTTAGCAGAGTCTTTGGGGTTCTCTAAGTATACCATCATTTCTAGTACTATAATGAATAGTAATGGGGATAGTGGGCAACTTTGTTTTACTCCTGATCTTATAGGGAAAGGTTCCAGTTTATGGCCATTAGATATGATGTTTACTGAAGGTTTTAAATATATGCTCGTTATTATTTTAAGGAATAGTCCATTTATTCCTATAGTCTCTAGCATTTTCAGTAGGAATGGATGTTGGATTTTAACAAATGCTTTTTCTGCATCTATTGAGATGATCATATAGTTTTTATTAATTTGATTATTAATATGGTCAATTATACTAATTGTTTTCCTAATATTAAACCAGCCCTGCATTCCTGGTATAAATCCTACTGGATCATAGTGTATTATACTTGTCTTTTTGCTAATATCTTATTTAAGATTTTAGCATCAATATTCATTAAGGAAATTGGTCTACATTTTTCTTTCTCAGTTTTCAATCTACCTGGTTTAGGTATCAGACTATAAATCGAATATGTCTTTTGATACACACTATGTTCATCTCCCTCCTTTCTTTCCCTCAGGATACAATAGGTTACCTTTGCCTCTTCAAGAGATGTAGTACCGCCACTTTACCCTTTTTTATGATATAATTTCCTTTCCAACTCTAGTTTCTAGGACAAATTATACATGTGTTCTTTACGTATCTTTATGGTCGAAATATAGTTCTCAAGATTCCTTTTTACCTTTTTAGAAATCTCTTGCACTCTGTATTTGAAGATAAAACATTTTGTGTAGATCTGGTTTTTCCATCAGGGATAGATGGAATTCATTTATTTCGTTAAATGTCCATCTTCTTCCCTGGAAAATGATGCTCATTTTTGCTTCCAGGCACTTTGTTCTTTTAATGTGGACACTGCTAGATCCTGGGTTATCCTTATTGTGGCTCCTACATATCTGAATTGCTTTTTTCTAGCAGCTTCCAATATCTTTTCCTTTGTATGATGGTTCTTGAACTTGGACACTATATTTCTTGGCATTTTGATTTTAGGGTCCCTTTCTGTAGGTGATCGATGAATTTTTTTCAATGTCTATTTTACCCTCTGTTTCGAAAACGTCTGGGCAGTTCTCTTTGATCTTTTCCTGGAAAAGAGTGTCCAGGCTCTTTTTTTCCTCACATTTTTCAGGGAGTCTGATGATTCTCAAATTGTCTCTCCTGGATCTGTTTTCCAGGTCTGTTGTCTTTCCAGTAAGGTACTTGACATTCTTTTCAATTGTTTTCTTTTTTTGATTTTGCTTAACTACTTCTTGGTTTCTCCTTGAGTTATTCATTTCTACTTGTTCAAGTCTAATTTTCAATGATGTTTTTTCTTCACTCACTTTTTTATATCTTTTTGTAAGTGCCCAATTGAGTTTTTTTCTTCTATAGAATTTTTTTTCCATTTTATCCATTTTATTTTTTAGAGAGCTGTTTTCTTTTTCCAGTTCAATAATCCTGTTTTCCTTGGAGTTGTTTACCTTTTCTAATTTACTAATTTTATTTCTCAATGATTTGATCTCTTTATCCACTCTGGATAATTTCTCCAGGCTCTCTTACCAAGCTTCCCTTTCCTTGTCCCATTTCTCTTCTATCTCCCCTGTGAGAGCCTTTTTGATTTCCTCTATGAGGTTCTTTTGTATTGAGGAACAGATCATATCCCCCTTAGGAGATTCCTCTGGAGACAGTCTGCTTTTGGTCTCCTCAGTACTTGAAGTCTGCTCTCTCTCGAAACAGAAGCATTCAATTGTTAGAGCCCTTTTAAAATTTTTGTTCATTTTGTCAGAGCGAGAATTGAAGAAAACAAATTGACAAGAGAAACAGCCCCCTTGTGGGAGTGGGGCTGGATGATGTTAAAGAGCTTCCTCTATAGACTGAGACAGATAGTAGCAAGGCACTAACAGGATAGAGATGGTGGTGCTGTGTCTGTGCTCTGAGGCTCTGAGAATGAGCTGAGTCACTACCGGTGGGGGTGGGGTTGTCCAGTTCCTGAGCGATGCTAGCTTTCTGGAGTTTTATTCTTTACCTCTGGTGTTTACAATTTTTCTGATGCTCCCTGCTTGCTGGCAAGATGGTGTATCCACACTGGGATAAAAGTCTTTTTGCAGAAATGGCAAAGATCATACCCCTCGCCCCTCAGGTCTCAGCTGTGTAAGCTGCCTGTTTAGCTCTTGCTGCCTGTCCAGCTCTCGCTGCCTGCCCTCAATCTGTGCCCAGTCTGTTCGAACCTCCCCTGAGCAAACAGAGACCTTCTCTGCCAAATTTCAAGGATGTCTTCTGTTGGTGATTATTTGTGGGTTTCTTTTCTGGTCAAGCATTAATTCTGAGGCTTGTCATGAAGTAAGTCCTGAGAGAAAACATGGAACGCAAGCAGCTGTCTGCCTCCAAGCGACCATCTTGGGCAGAAATTCTCCCAAAGAGATGTTAAAGAAAGGAAAGGGACCTGTATGTACAAGAATGTTTGTAGCAGCCCTCTTTGTAGTGGCCAGAAACTGGAAACTGAGTATATGCACCTCAATTAGAGAATGGCTTAATAAATTGTGCTATATAAATGTTATAGAATATTACTGTTCTAGAAGAAATGACCAGTAGGACAATTTCAGAAAGGCTTGGAGATATTTACATGAACTGACATACTAATTTCTAGTTTTCCCAACAATTTTTTCCAAATAATGAATTTTTATCCCTAAGGTTGGTATCTTTGGGATTGTCAAAGACTAGATTGCTATAGATGTACCCTTTTTTGTCCTTTGTATCTAATCTGTTCCACTAATCGACTGGTCTATTTCTTAGCCAAGACCAAATGTTTTTGGTGACTGCTGCTATATAATATAGATTTAGATCAGGTACACCTAGACCACCTTCATTTGACTTTTTTTTTCATTAGTTCCCTTGCAATTCTCGACCTTTTATTCTTCCATATGAATTTTGTTGTTATTTTTTCTAGATCATTAAAATAGTTTCTTGGCAGTCTGATTGGTATAGCAGTAAATAAATAGATTAGTTTGGGGAGTATAGTCATCTTTTTTATATTTTCTCGACCTATCCAAGAGCACTGAATGTCTTTCCAATTATTTAAATCGGACTTTATTTTTGTGGCATGTGTTTCGTAATTTTGCTCATATAATTCCTGACTATTCTTTGGTAGATGGATTCCCAAATATTTTATGCTCTCGACATTTGTTTGGAATGGAATTTCTCTTTATATCTCTTGCTGTTGCATTTTGTTGATAATGTATAAAAATGCTGAGGATTTATGTGGATTTATTTTGTATCCTTCCACTTTGCTAAAATTCTGAATTACTTAAAATAGCTTTTTAGCAGAGTGTTTGGGCTTCTCTAAGTATACCATAATGTTATCTGCAAAGAGTGATAGTTTGATTTCCTCATTTCCTACTCTAATTCCTTGAATCTCTTTCTTGGCTCTTATTGCCGAGACTAGCATTTATAGTACTATATTGAATAGTAATGGTGATAATGGACAACCTTCTTTCACTCCTGATCTTACTGGGAAAGGTTCCAGTTTATTTCTATTGCATATTATGCTTACTGACGGTCGTAAATATATGCTCCTGATTATTCTAAGGAATAGTCCATTTATTCCTATACTCTCAAGTGTTTTTAGTAGGAATAGATGTTGGATTTTATCAAATGCTTTTTCTGCATCTATTGAGATGATCATATGGTTGTTATTAATTTGATTATTAATATGGTCAATTATACTAATAGTTTTCCTAATATTAAACCAGCCCTGCATTCCTGGTATAAATCCTACTTGATAATAATGTATTATCCTGGGGATGATTTTCTGAAGTCTTTTTGCTAATATCTTATTTAAGATTTTAGCATCAATATTCATTAAGGAAATTGGTCTATAATTTTCTTCCTCAGTTTGTGATCTACCTGGTTTAGGTATCAGTACCATGTCTGTGTCATAAAAGGAGTTTGGTAGGACTCCTTTGTCCCCTATTTTTTCAAATAATTTATATAACATTGGGGCTAATTGTTCTTTAAATATTTGGTAGAATTCACATGTAAATCCATCTGGTCCTGGGGATTTTTTCCTGGGGAGTTGATTAATAGCTTGTTCTATTTCTTTTTCTGAAATGGGACTATTTAAGCAATTTATCTCCTCCTATGTTAATCTAGGAAGCCTATATTTTTGGAGAAAGTCATCCATTTCACTTAAGTTATCAAATTTATTGGCATAAAGTTGGGCAAAGTAACTCATTATTTCTCTAATTTCCTCTTCATTGGTTGAAAGATCCCCCTTTTCATTTGTAAGACTAACAATTTAATTTTCCTCTTTCCTTTTTCTGATCAGATTTACCAAAGGTTTATCTATTTTATTGCCTTTTTCATAAAACCAACTCTTGGTTTATTTATTAATTCAATAGTTTTTTTTTTTACTTTCAATATTATTGATTTCTCCTTTTAATTTTTGTATTTCAAGTTTGATTTTTGGTTGGGAGTTTTTAATTTAGTCTTTTTCTAGTTAAGTTGCAGGCGCAATTTGTTAAACTTCTCTTTCTCTATTTTGTTCAAATAAGCCTCTAAAGATATAAAATTTCTCCTTATTACCACTTTAGCTGCATCCCACAGACTTTGGTATGATGTCTCATCATTGTCATTATCTTGGGTGAAATTATTAATTGTTTCTATAATTTGCTCTTTCACCTAGTCATTCTTTAAGATGAGATTATTCAGTTTCCAATTACTTTTTGGTCTATTTACCCCTAACTTCTTATTGAATGTAAGTTTTATTGCATTGTGATCTGAGAAGAAGGCATTTATTATTTCTGCCTTCCTGCATTTAATTTTGAGATCTTTATGTCCTAATATATGGTCAATTTTTGTATAGGATCCATAGACTGCTGAGAAGAAATTATATTCCTTTCTTTCGCCATTCAGTTTTCTCCAAAGGTCAATCATACCTAGTTTTTCTAATGTTCCATTTATTTTTTAATTTCTTTCTTATTTGTTTTGTGGTTTGATTTGTCTAAATCTGAGAGTGCAAGGTTGAGATTTCTCACGATTATAGTTTTACTGTCTATTTCTTCTTGCAACTCTCTTAACTTTTCCTTTCGAAAGTTATATGCTATACCATTTGGTGCATATATGTTTAGTATTGATATGGCTTCATTGTTTATGCTACCTTTTAGCAGGATATAGTTTTATTCTTTATCTCTTTTATTAGATCAATTTATTTTATTTATTTTCAAAACATATGCATAGATAGTTTTCAACATTCTTTAGTTTACAAGTCCAGTAGAGACACTGATGGATCAAAGGTTATACACCATTTGATACTCCCTTGGGCATAGTTCCATTATTTTTCTTCAGAATGGTTAGATCTATTCATTCCTCCATCAAAAATGTTTTAGTGTTCTATTTTTTCCACCTCCTCTCCAAGATTTATCAATATCCTTTCCTATCATCTTAGCTAATCTGAGAGGTCTATAGAGGTACCTCACAGTTGTCTTAATTTGCATTTTGCTGATCAATACTCATTTAAAGCATTTTTTTCATATGACTAAAAATGGTTTTAATTTATTTTTCTGAAAATTGTCTGTTCATATCCTTTGATCATTCATCAATTAAAGAATGGCTTTTATTCTTATAAATTTGAGTATTTCATCCTCTCATTTGCTATTACAAGGAATAAAGTTCTGAATGATTAAGTTATGCTCAAGGATATATAGCTAATAATGAGTGAAGTTAAAACTAGAAACCAGGGATCCTATGTTTCCAATACTGGTAATTCATTCACAAACATTTTATTATACACCTGCAATGTGAAGATTAATGTGCTGGTGAAAATACAAATATCTAACAAATTCCGGTGCTCATGTTGCTTATAAGTTCATACAAACAACAGCAAATTAATACCAGCATACAAATAAATAAATAATAATGTAAGAAATACAAACCTATGTCTTCTGTGAGTTTTGGATTAAAAGTTTGAGTAGATTTGTGTCATCTCTAAAGATTGTAGAATAAAAGATGATTTAATTGATAAGATAATCTGTATCAGTCAGGAGATATTTGATGTTTTTCAGAAAAAAAAAAGAAATACTAAATTTCACTTTGTGATCACAACTTCATTTTAGCTTATATTATATAATTCACAATTCTTATAGTCTTGTACAAATTCATTTAGGCCCAAAGGCCATTATACACTTAAACAGATAACTAAAAAATGATAATATCATAGTTTGTGCTATCTAGTTTACCTAACAGAAAAAAAATACAAAAAGTAAAGTGACAGAACAATATGAATGATGATTACAACACTGAAAGAAAGATATATTCTGATAATGATGAAACGCAAAATTTTTTCCCCGGTAGAAAGATTATGACTATAAGTGTGGAAAATAATATCCACTATCTGATGTAGAAAATGTATTTCTTAAGTTTTCTTCATTACAAAAATGGGTTCAAATAGGGTAATTTAATTATCTAGAAATTAATGTTTTAAGGCATCAGTATAGAATTTTAATTTTATACACTTCTCTCTCTATATATGTATATATATATATATATACATATATATACATATATATATATATAAATAATTCTTGCTAGTAAAATGTTAATATCACTAATTTCCATATACCTACCTTCAAAGAAATTTGGCAGTGTACTTCTCTTCTTTTATAATTGGATGATGCTCATTGAATTTTCACTGGTTTAGGTTGTCAATTTGAATATTTAAAGGGTATTCTTTAATATAACTTTATTTTGCTGATGATTTTAGAACCGTACAAGCTTTATTTAAATAATGCATCATATGTATAAATAAATAATGCTGTGTAAATATCTCTGCTCAATCATTTTCTCTGCTTGCTTCTAACTCTTAATGTAGTTAGGTATCAAATTTAAAATATAAAACAATCCATTATATCACAAATTGTGAAGACATGCTATTCTGAGTATCTCATTTAAATTCATAAGTAGCAGGAATTTTGAAAAACAAAGACAAAACTATATGCCTTGAAAGTCTGATTGAACTGCTACTGGTTTGGCTGTCTCCCCAGGCTTTATGTAGAAAGCTTTATTTAGGAAGCTTTGATGGAGTTGATGTTACTCTCTTAAAAAAATGTTTTTTTTTTCCCCTAAAAAGAAGAATATTATCTTCTGGTCACTGACTGTCTATGAAATCATGGAATATTCTAATGTTATATTCCAGAAAGTATTGCATAGCTTCCTTAAATAAATTCTCTATAAGATGCTGGGGAGAAAATAGGATATTAAATGATTAGTTTTGTCATTTCTACCTATATGACATTATATAAGTTGCTTCCCTTCTCTGGGTTTTCATTTTGTCTTTAATAAGATAAAGGAGTTAGACTAAAGGAGCTAAAAAAATCCCTCCCAGCTCTAAATCTTTGATGATCTGACATATCTGAATCCACCATTTACTTTACAACTTAAGAGAGAATCTGTAATGTCTACCTTATTGTTCAGTAGTTAAAATATTTTCCTTTGTACATGGTCATATGGTATGATAAAATTAAAAAAAAATACAAGGGGATATATAAGAGTTAACAAATCTGATCTCCAATGAAACTCTACAAGTATTATTCATTTTCTTCATGACTGGCCTGGATGAATGATGGAGGCTAAAGAAAATACACTTTCTCCACTCTTCCCTGCCACCACAAAAAACAAAACAAAAGCAAAACCAAACAATAACCCCCAAAATCATATATTTTCCATCAATTAAACCAATTTAGCCAACAGCAGAGTCAGTTCTGCTTTCCCTTCAAAGCAAAAATATTCTAGACAGAAAAAAATATTGCCCTTGGATGACAAACCTACTATTGATTTGGTGGACAGACATTAATATGTCACATTAACTGAATTAACTGATTAAAATCAAAGTCATTTTAATTGATTTTTTTTTACATTACCAACATTTGCATATAGGCCCATTCCATTTGAGATAGATTTCTTGTGGCAAAGTAAACAATGAAAAAAAAATGAGGATTCAATGGCCTCTTTTGAGCATGCATGCAATATTCCACATCTGTAGCAGCACACCTATGTATTAATTCATTTTCTTTCCCTTCCACCCCATCTCATTGAAAAAGAAAAGAAACACAAATTTATTATGACAATGCATAGTCAAGTAAAACAAATTTCCTCAGTGGTTGTATACATAAATATATTCTGCTCCTAACCTCATCTTCTGATTGTGATGGATAGCATGTTTTGTCAACATTTCCCTGAAATTATGAGTTATCATTTATGAATAAAGTTCCTAAAATCTTTAAAGTTGTTTGGTTTTATTGTCTTATATTATAAAGCTTTCCCCTATTTAATTATGTTATAGTGTTTTAATGTTGCTTTTTGTAATATTGATGTTATATGAATCATTCTTCCAGGTTTATTGCATCATTTTATCAGAGGATAAAAGTCTTCCCATGTCTTTTTGAAAATTGTTCAAAATTTGCAGAATTTTTTCATATACATAGGCTAGTCTCTTTTCTTGAGAACTGTATATCTATACAGTAAGATGACTTATCAAATAAGGAATCATCCCAATTCTTATACATTTGAATAGGATTCTTTTATATCTTGGAAATGGGACCTTTATGAGAGAAACTTTATCCATAGACTATTTTTCCCTCAGTTATGTTTATCCATTTAAAAATTAGTTGTATTATATTTCTTTAGTGAAAAAATTAATTTTATATAACAAAATTGTGCATTTTATTTTCTATGATCCTGTATATCTCTTAAGTCATTAATATTTATCCTATCCATAGATCAGACAGCTTTCCATGATTCCTTAGTTTATGATATTTAACACCAATTTCTTAATCAGTATGTTCAAAACTCCAAGAGCTGGAAAAAAAAAAAAAGTAGTGCTTGATTTACAGTTATTAACAATCTTCTACATACATAGACAACTGGTTTCTTTGAATGATAAAAGGGAGCACTCCATCACTACAGTTTGAAAACATTTGATTTTATAAGTCAGCAAAAGAAGCTCAAGGACATTACCCTATATCATATTAGGTTGTTTGCTCTCATAGAAAGAAAATGAGAAACTGTTATTTAAAATTTCCACTTAAGTGACACTTGGGAACTTGAGTAAAAAGCTTCTGAAGTGTTTAGAAGTATATCTAATGTCTTCATGTTGATTTATCTTCCCCAGGGTTACAGACTTAAATGGTTGTTATTAGACCATATACTTTTATGTCTTAATGTATTTTAATGCAGCTTCAATTGCATTTAACAAAATAAGAAAGGGAAAAGTACACCCACATGATCATAATATTAATGTTTATGTGAACTTCTTTTTTGTCCCCATAAAAGTGAGAAATAATAAAACAGGCTTTATTATTATTTCTGTTTTATAATGGAGAAAACCAAGGATGACATAACTTGCCCAGAATCATACAGCTAGCAAATGTCATAGACCAAATTTGAACTTATGTCTTCTTGTGTTGAGGCCCACTTAACCCTTTATGCAATTAACTAAAATAGCTTTCTATCCTCTGTAGCATCAAATATTGTAATGATGTTCACATAGTTCAAGGGCTATTCCCCACATATAGCATAGGACTATTTTTGTGTTTCTCAAAGGTACAGACAAGTCTAGCCTCTTTCCCTCTACCCTTCTCCAAGTGAGAATGCACTTCTTATAAGAAAAGAAGGTAAGAAGTTGGAGTGAGAGGTTTCTCTATTTTCCTCAGAGAGAGGAAATACTGAGTTAGAATTATTTCTACCTATATTAGCATTTATCATCATCATTATTATAATCATCAATATCTTTAATATTTATATAGTCTTTATAATATAATTTTAGATTGATTCCCACACAACCATAGTAGGGAAATATAAAGGGCTAGAACTGAGCAAATGCACTTGGCTAATGGAGCACGTGAGACTAATTTCTAATTGGACAATTCTCTATTAATATGTTTGAAGGATGACCCTCCCCAACTATTCTATGCTGTCTGGATTGGTGGGTATGGACAAAGGGGAAGTGACATGAGTTGGTGGAGTAGGAGGAGGAAATTGATTCATTCTCCTGGCTGTGGAGAGGAAGGAGGTGTGGAGATTGCTATATCTAATCCCCTGACCACAATCACAAAAGACCAAGAATAAAGATTTTTAATTATCCTGACTCTGGCTGATTCTAAGAAATACAGGGTCCCAACAGGTTGGTGTGATTTTTATTCTCATTTTATAGATCAGGAAACTGAGGCAATCAGAAATTAAATCACTTGCTCAAGATCACACAAGCAGTTTCAGAATTTCTGGCCTCCCAATCTTATATTTTATCCACCCTGTCACATAGCTACTTCAATTGCTAATCTAGGGGATGTGATCAAGTTCATTGTAACAACTGATGTTTATCATTATTGGGGAAGAAAATGCCAAACTTTATATCCAAAGCTTTATCACTTTTTTTTTTTAACCAAACACCAGTTCCATAATGAACACACATAGCATTTAGCCAAGAGAACTCATGTATCCAAATTGCTAGCCAAACATAAATCAGAGAAACACATATAAGACTAGACACCAGACAATACAAAAGAAAGGAGTTTGGCCATTATAAGGAAAGTACCTCAGTTCAACCAACAGAAACACACACACACACACACACTCACAGATAGAGAGACAGAAAGAAAGATAGACAAACAGAGAGAAAGAGAGATAGACAGACAAAGATAGAAACAGATCATTCTCCAAAGTCTCTGGTGTAGTAATATGGGATTAGAGGCGTACTAGGAACTTCTGCAAAAGACATGGAATGAACATGGGGTCAGAAGTCAAGGTAGTGTGGGCATTCTTGTGTTGCTCTCTAGATATATAATGATGTTTTATCCTTTCTTCTCAATGAGGACCATGGCATCAGGAATGTGAAACCATTACATGCAAGTTAATTGAATTTTGGTGAGGGAGTTGTGTGCAAAATCACCTGCCTCACTTTCCTTCAAAGTCATCTAGGTCTGCTGTAAGATATAGATTAATGTGACTGGAGATGACCGTGGATGAAATGAGGGACCTTGACCTGTTTAAGCTAAGAGATTCAGTTTGACTGAGGGCACATTTATTAATCAAGGCGGGGTAGTAGTTGAGGCAAAAAAAATCCCTTTCACACAATCCAAGATAAAATATAAGTAAATTAATTAATGAATCAATCTGGGAGGGGAAGACACTCAAGATTTCATAATAAAGCTAACCTGAACAACTTTTCCTGGTGATTTTTTTTCCCTAATTCTGCACTTTCCATTGAGCCCTCTATAATATTCTTCTTTTTCTTACATCTTTTAATTTCACATTTCATCTTTAGGACCTTACTGAAATCCAACTCCTGCCCCCCCCAAAAAGTACATTCCTTGAGACACAGAGATGTTTTCCTCCCTTATTTTTTCTATTTAACAAATCCTCAACACTTAAAATGACCAGTGCCTAGCATATAACAAGTTTTAATAAATGCTTATTTACTGATTGAAGCACATTTTTATTTTTTAGGAATTTATGTAGTTGAGGTTTTATCACCTTATAGTCATGATATCCAAAACTAAGGGAAATGGGTATTTTCCAGATTTCCCTTATTCTCCACTTTCACTTTCAGCCATTTGTTATGATATTATCATTAACAATCCTGTTTGAATACTATGGCTATGATCTATACCCCTTCAGGCCATTCTTACTCCTCCTAAATATGCATATATACATGCATATGTCTTTAAACATCTATCTATCTATCTATCTATCTATCTATCTATCTATACATACAGATATACAGATACACAGATACAGATATACAGAGATATAGATGGATAAGACTTCTTCTTTTTCAAGCTATATATCAATTTATTTAATTGTTCCTCATAAGACATAAACTTGAGAATCTTCACCATTCATTTTGCTCTCCTTAGAAACTTCTTCAGGTTATTAATGTACTTTTCAAAATGTGACAGCCAGATCTCTTAAATGATGTGAATGTAACCTAATCAAAACAAATCTAGTAAACCTTATGAATCAATAGATTTAGAAAAAAAAAACTCATGAAATTATTTTTATATCACCCTCAAAACAGCTTTAATAAGCATCTGTGTTTATTTCCTGCCTGATGATATGACTTATAAATCTTTACACTTCTTATATTTCTAATCTTCATTTGAGAATTCAAAACACATTTGCATGCATCATTTGAGACTCTCAATTTGGATATTTAGTATTTATTTCAATAACAATACACATAAAACACAAAATGTTCTTTTAATGAATTATTGGAAACGCATAGATCAGAAATTGTTAGGGCTTCACTAGAACAGTAATATGAAAATATTTTAGGGTCTAAATTTTGTCAAAATACCTAGAGATCAAATTCATACAAGGGAGCAAACAGTGGATATAAAGTCAGAAGAATTGGGGTCAAACCTAAGATATGCTATTTACAATTGCATTTGATACCATAAAAAAAGTCTTTTTAAAATTCACTTGGATTCTTTTTCCTTACCTATAAAATGGAGGAATTGGACAGGATGACCTCAAAGATTCTTTTCAGTTATAAATATATGATTTGAGGAATAAATAAAAAATAAAAGAGATTTAGCTTTATATGTCTTTTTGAGAATCTTTGGTTCTGAATTTTGAGAATATTTTAAAGATAGACAATCTTAAGGAAAAAAAAAAAAAACTAACATCTTTTTTTTTTTTTAACATATTATTGTCTTCACCATCAGGAGATTTATTTTATTTAATGTGAAAAAATATTTTTAAAATAACATTTTATTTTCAAAAAGTTTTCAAAATTTACATGCAATTTTGCTAATGTGGTGAATTGTTTCCAATAGGTTTTTGCATTATTTTCTATCATCTAAGTATATCATCATATCATCTGCAAAGAGTGATAATTTTATTTTCTCCTTGTCTATTCTAATTCATTTAATGTATTTTTATTTTTTATTGCTAAAACCAACACTTCTAGTACAATCTTGAATAATAGTGGTAACAATGGGCATACTGTTTTAATCTCTGATCTTACTGAGAATGCATCCAGCTTTTCATTTTTACAAATAATGCTTACTCTATGTTTTAGATAGTTACTACTTATTTTAAGGAAAGCTCCTTTTATCCCTTTGCTCTCTAGTGTTTTTATAGAAATGAGTCAAGAACTTTTTTGCACATAATGAGATTATCATATGATTTCTATAGCTTTTATTACTTTTTTTAGCTTTTATTAATGATGTAGATTATAGTAATAGTTTTCCTGGCACTGGACCAGTCCTGAATTCCAGATATAATTGCACTTGGTCAAAAGGTATTATTCTGCTGATAAGTTACTATAATCTCTTTGCTAGTATTTTGTTTAAACTTTTTGCATCAATATTCATTAGGGTGATTGTTGTATAATTTTCTTATTATGTTTTGGCTCTTTCAAGTTTAGGTATCAAGACCATCTTTGTTTCATAGAAGGAAAATACTTCTTTAACTATTTTTCCAAATAGTTTAAATATTATGGAAATTTATTTTTCCTTTAAATGTTTGGTAGGATTCAGTTGTGAATCCATCTAGCCATGGAATTTTTTTCTTAGGGGATTCATTAATGATTTGTTCAATTGTTTTTTTTTTTTTTTCTAAAATGGGAATATTTAAATAACATTCCTTTTTCTTAATCTGGGCAATTTATATTTTTGTAAATATCCATTTCAATTATATTGTCAGACTTTCTGTCACACAGTTGGGCAAAGTAGTTCCTAATTATTGCTATAATTTATTTGTCATTGGTGGAAAATTCACTCCTTTAATTTTTGGTGATTTTTTCTTCTTTTTTCTAATTAAATTAATTAAAATTTTATATATTTTGTTGTTTTTGTTTTCATAAATTCAGCTCTTAGTTTTATTAATTCAATAGTTTTCTTACTTTCAATTTTATTCATCCCTACTTTACATTTCAGAATTTCTAATTTAGCATTTATTTTGAGGTTTTTAATTTTTTTCTTTTTCTAGCTGTTTTAGTTTTATATCCAATTCATTAATCTCCCCTTTGTCTATTTTATTCATGTACCTATTTAGAGATATAAAATTTCTCCTAAAGGGCTGGATGGAGAGGATACACACTTCTTTCTGATCTTCTCCCATGACCCTCAGAGTAATTAGCAAATCTAGCCTCTGAATTAGTTTTGCACTGTCAAAATCCAGGAATATTGAGAGTGCGACAAATTACCAGCAGAAGATAATTTTGAAGATTGCCAGAAAATGTCTGTTTCAATTGGGCACAGAGGGAGGCAGGCAAGTGCAAGCAGGGTGAGCATAGATGCCAGCGCAGGCTATGCAGGCCTTGGGAGGTGGGAGCTCCATGTGGAAGAGAATCTTTGGGAGGAAATCTATAGCAGTGTTGGCTATTCAGCCCTTGTTGCAAGCCAGTAGATCTGCAGAGAATTTATAAAACACCAAACACAAACACAAAAGGTAAAGAGTGAACCCTGAAACACCAGAATCTCACAGGACCTGGCCTTGCCCACCCAGCATCAGAAGTCAGTAAACACTGACTCAGTGCAGCCAGTATTGACCCAGTGCAGCTGCTGCCACTTGTAGAAGAAGCTTGGACAACTTCCCCTACCCTAAAAACAGATTTCAAATTAAAAAAAAAATTAATAAAAAGCAAAAATAACCCTAAGCATAGATAGTTTTTATGGTGAAAGAAAAGAACAGATTTCAAACTCTAAGAAAACTAAAAGGAGATTGTTGCCAGATGAAGCCCCAAAAAGTAATATAAATTGGTCCCCACCACACAAGGTTCTCCCAAGAGAAATTAAAAAGAATCTTAAAAGAAGATAAAAATAAAATAGGGAAAGGAAATAAAAACTTTGCAAGAGGGTTTGGAAAAGGCAATGGAAAAAGCATACAACACATTAAAAGATATATTTGAAAAAAGGAAAAAAGAAAACAATTCCTAAAAAAAACAGAATTTGTGAAACAGAAAAATAACTCCTTAAGAAAAGAATTTGTGAAATGGAAAAATTCCATAAAACAAAACAATTATTTTTAAAATTCAATTGGACAAATGCAAAACAACATTAAAAATTATGAAGAAAATAATTCACTAAAATTTCAGGCTGAACAAATGGAAATAAATGACTCAATGAAACAACAAGAACCAGTCTAGCAAAACAAACCAAAAAAAAAAAAAAAAAAAAAAAAAAAAAGAAAAGAAAATAAATAAAGAAAGAAAGAAAGAAAGAAAGAAAGAAAGAAAGAAAGAAAGAAAGAAAGAAAGAAAGTTAGAAAAAAGATAAAATACTTAATTGGGAAAACAACTGACTTAGAAAATAGATCTAGAAGAGATAATCTAAGTATTATTGGATTCCCTGAAAACCCTGATGAAACAATGAGCTTAGACAGTATTTTTCAGGATATCTTCAAAGAGAACGGTACAGATGTCATAGAATCAGAAGGTAAAATAGCTTACTTGCATAAAATAGAGAAAGAGAAGATCAATAAATGGGGCTTGCAACTAAAAAAGGTAGAAAAAGAAAAAATTGAAAATCCTTTATCAAATACTAAACTTGAAATTCTTAAAAATAAAAGGAAAGATCAATAAAATTGAAACTAAAAATATTATTGAATTCATAAATAAAATTAAGAGTTGGTTTTATGAAAAAAACAATAAAATATATGAACATTTTATTAATTATAAAATATTTATTAAATATTAAAATATGTATTAATTTGATTAGAAAACAAAAGAGGATAATCATATTATTAACCTCAAAAATGAAAAAAAAAGTTTTCTTTTTCTGCTTTGCCAAATCTATTTTTAAGGAGGTGTTTTCTTTTTCCATTTCACCCCATCTAATTTTTTTTAAGGAAAGATTTTCTTCAGACAATATCTGTATTTTCTTTCCCAAAATTCTCAATTCCTTTCACCATTTTTTTTCTAATTCTCTTTTAAGATCTTTTTTGAATTCTTCCATGAGATCCTTTTGAGTGGAAACAAAGTTCATATCATTCTTTGAGGCTTCATCTTTAGGCATCAAGTTTTGAGGGACTCTCAGGAAGATGTGTCTATTCTTCACTATCTTGTTTCTAACCCAGAGAATTTTTTTAAAAATAATCTTAGCAGCTTTATTTTTTTTTCTTATGAATTTAAAAAAAATAATAAAACTGAATAAAAAATAAGGGGGGAAATAGCAAAAAACAAAAAGCATAATATGCCTAAAAGAACATCAGGGAGGATTCAAAATATATATGAATAAAATAAATAAATATATATATATATACATATATGTATATGTATATATATATACATACATATATATATATATATATATATATATATATATATATATATATATATATATATATATTGCTCATCTTATAATGCCAAGAGGACCAAATTTGTAGTCAATAAATCAGTGTCATAGGCCTGGTTATAACAGTACTTATCTTTTTTTTTTTTTTTTTTAACTTCAACAAACACTTATAAAATGTTTACTATGAACCAGATGCTATGCTGAGAACTGGTGAGGCAAAGAAAAACATCAGGTTTATTGTATTCTTATAACTTTAAATACAATAAGTGGATACTATGCATATATTCAAAATACATATTTATTCTAAATTCAAAATCATTTGGGAAATACATGAGGATGAGGCATGAAATGTTATTTAAAGGTAAAACATGAACTGAGGTTGGAAAGAAGTGCAGAATATATGGATTGATGAGGGACTGTATTGTGGCCATTGGCAACTCACTTAACTCTTATGAGTCCCAGTTCACTTCATGTATTGAATATTACTAATATATAAAGATTTCCATGGGATTTTGTCTAGAACACTACACTTGGAATCAACAAGAATTAGATTCAGATCTTGACTCAGAGATATGAAAGTTATATAACTCGTAAGGAATGAAGCACAGCTTGGAAATGGGAGTGGAGGAGGGATTAAAAAGTTCAATTTTGGACACATTGAATTTTAGAAAATTGCATAATGCCCAGTTTTGAATAGTCTATATTTTTTTAAGTGACCCTATCAACACAGAGGTTAAGGTTTTTAGGCATCAGCATAAGAAAGATATAAAAGCTATTGCATCCATAGGAGTTGATGATATGACTAAGTAAAAAAGAATGGAAGTAAAAGAAAAGAGGACCCAGAACAGTGACCTGAGAGACACCTATAAGATTCAAATCTCACATAAGGCTCTTATTATCTGGATAAGTCTTTTAATCCATATTTGCTTCAAACAACTTCTTAAGATTTATCTACTAGCTTTTAAATAATTTTGATTCAATGAAGGTGAAAAGAGATCCTCATAATAACTCAAAAATTATTTGCATTTTTTATCAAATGCTTTTTTTCTGCATCTATTGAGATAATAATATGTTTTTTGTTAATTTGTTTGTTGATATAATCAATTATGCTAATAGTTTTCCTAATATTGCATTAGCCCTGCATACCGGGTATAAATTCTACTTGCTTCTGGTGTATTATCCTGGGGATGATTTTTTTTTTTTTTGGTAATTTCTTTGCTAATATTTTATTCAAGATTTTTGTATCAATTTTCATTAGGGAGATTAGTCTATACCGGTTTTTTTTCTGTTTTCATTTTACCTGGTTTACATATCAGTACCATGTATGTGCCATAAAAGGAATTTATTAGGTGTTCTTCATTCCCTATTTTTCCAAATAGTTTATATAATATTGGAGTTAATTGTTGTTTAAATGTCTGATAGAATTCACATATAAATCCTTCTGGTCCTAGGTGTTATTTCTTAGGTAACTGATTGTTTGTTCTATTTCTTTTTCTAAAATGGGGATATTTAAGTAATTTATTTCCTTTTTTGTTAATCTGGGGAAATCTATATTTTTCTAGATATTCCTTCCATTTCGTTTAGGTTATCAAGTTTATTGGCATAAAGTTGGGCAAAGTAACTCCTGATTATTGGTCTAATTTCCTCTTCATTGATGGAAAGTTCCCCCTTTTTATTTTTGATACTATAATATTTTGATTTTCTTCTTTCCTTTTTCTAATCAAATTAATAAAATATTTATATATTTTGTTTTTTTAGACAACCAACTCAGTTTTATTTATCAATTGAATAGGTTTTTTTAGTTTCAATTTTATTGATTTCTCCTTTTATTTTTAGAATATTGGTATTTGATTGGGGGTTTTTAATTTTTTCTTCCTCTAGCTTTTTTAGTTACAAGCCCAATTTATTGATCTTCTCTTTCTCTATTTCCTGCAAGTAAGCATCTAAAATTATACAATTTCCCCTTATCACCAGTTTGGCTGCTTCTCACCAATTTTGGTAAGCTGTCTCATTATTGCCATTCTCTTGGATGAAATTACTGACTGTGTCTATGGTTTACTGTTTCATGCATTGATTCTTTAGGATGAGATTATTTAGTTTCCAATGTTTGGGCTGTTTTCCCCTGGCCTTTATTGAATGTAGTTTTATTGCATAGTGATCTGGAAAAAAATGCATTTACTATTTGTCTTTCTACATTTTATTTTGAGGTCTTTATATCCTATATGGTCAGTTTTTGTATAGGTTCCATGAACTGACAAGAAGAATGGGTACTTCTTTCTGTCTCCATTCAATTTTTTCCAAATATCTATCATATCTAAATTTTCTAGTATTCTATTTGCCTCTTTAACTTCTTTCTTACTTATGTTGTGGTTTGATTTATCTAATTCTCAAAAAGCAATGTTGAGATCTCCCACTATTAGAGTTTTGCTGTCTATTTCTTTTTGCAACTCTCTTAACTTCTTTAGGAATTTGCCACTTGATACAAATGTTTAATATTGATATTGTATCATTATCTATGGTACCCATTAGCAAGATTTAGTTTCCTTCCTTGTCTCTTTTAATTAGATCAATTGTTGCTTTGCTTGGTCTGAGATCCGGATAGCTACCCCCGCTTTTTTTATTTTATTTTATTTTTTTTTTAATTTACTTCTTGAAGCATAATAGCATAATAGCCTTTTACCATTACTCTGTATGTCTTGCTCTGCTTTAAATGTGTTTCTTGTGAACAACATAGTGTAGATTCCTGGCTTTTAATCCAGTCTACAATCTACTTACGCTTTATTAGAGAGTTTACCCCACTCACATTTATTGTTAAAACTACTAATTCTATATTTTATGCCATCTCATTAACCCCAAATTATATTTTTCTCTTTCCTTTTCCCCTTTTCCTCCTCCCCAGTATTTTACTTATGAGCACTGCTTGCTTCAAGCAATCCTTCTCCTTTGGAGAGACCCATCCCTTTCTTATACCTTTCCCCTTCTATTTTTGTTTTCCCTTCTATTTAGCCTACCCTTTTCCTTTTCCCCTTTCCACTCCCACTTTTCTATAAGGTGAGAGAAGTTTCTTTATAAACCAAGTATGTCTAATATTCTTTCTTTGAGGCAAATATTATTTGCATTTTTTTTTTGCCAGCAATGTCTTAACTCCCTAACATATCAAATACACTTTATGGTATCAGATTTTTACTGTTTTCCATTTCCTTCCCTTCCTTAGCCTTGCCTTCTTTTTCTTTCCTTTCTCAACCCTTCTTTTTTTCCCTTCCCTTCTCTTTTGTTCCTAGACAGACCTGGGTAAAACTTTTCCCCCGAAGGGATCATAGCACGGTGTCTAAGGAGCCTGAGTAGCCAATTCCCCTATGTAGCAGAACATGACATAGTAGGGAGTAGGCTGAAGATTTCAATGAAACTCAAATTTTGTATGTCCTATGCTTTACGCAGATGGAGTATTTAATTTGCACAAATGCACTCTATACTTTTTCATATATATAACTATGCAAGACGCGTGTTGCTATGTTGATTTTTACATAAACATGCATAGATATATGTGTGTATGTGTGTATATATATATATATATATATATATATATATATATATATATATACTTATGTATGCATGTGTAAATCTTTGTTTTCTTAATGAAGTTCCCAGGTATGTACATATATGTTGATATCTTTGTAATTTTACTCAAAGTTAATTCATGCCTGGAGGGGTATTAAAGTTTATGGGCTTGTCCATTTTACTTTGCTTAGATCCAGATCTACAGAATAAAAGTTAAGTAAACTGATGATAGAAATTGAAGGTTGGCAAGATATAATTTTGTTTTTTATTTTGTTTTTGTATTTTTGTAACTTTTTATTGTCAAAATACATGCAAAGCTAATATTCACTCTTGCAAAACCTTGTGATACAAATTTTTTCCCTCCCTTTCCCCACTACCTTCCCTATACAGCAAGTAATCCAATTAAATATGCAATTCTTCTATACATATTTCCACAAATATCATGTTGCACAAGAAAAATCAGATCAAAAGAGGGCAAACTGAGAACAAAAACAAAAGTTAAGGAAACAACAACAACAAAACAAAAGGGAACAACAAAACAACAAAAAGAGGGAAATACTATGTTGTGATTCATAGGCAGTCCTCACAGTCCTTTCTCTGGGTGCAGATGTCTCTTTCTATCATAGGACTGTTGGAACTTGTTAGGATTACTCAGGTTGTCTGGGCAATTCTTTAGCTCAGAATTCACACTTTTGGTTTGGGCCTTTAAGGGGAGTTTACACCTTTAGAATCTGAAAAGGAGTTTACATATTTAAATGAGTTTATACCTTTAAAAGGATTGAGTTCATTGGCTGTAGAAGTCTACACAAGCCCCGGTGAGTTCTCACTAGCCCAATCTCTGCAAGGATAAAAGAGGGCAGCATTGGGTCTGGAGACCAATCTGACTGGGAGATTGAGTTTAGATGGTGGTCTGGAAGGAGAGTATAGTCTGGGAGAAGAACAAGACTTCCCGGAGAACTTCAGGGAAGCTCAAGGAGATTCAGAGACAGGATTCAGGAATAAGAGGATTCAAGATTCTACCTTCACTCTGGCTGGAGGCTCCAGAAGCTTCCCAAGAAACCTGCACACAGAGGAAAAGATTTTACAGAAAAGAGATCTCCTCCCAGAGAAGGATAACAACTGAGACACGATAGGACATTTTAAAATTTGGCGCCCAACATGGAGCAAAGACTTTTGCTTATCCTGACTAGGGCTGATTCTGAGTCCTTCAGAGGGAGCTAGCCCAACTTTGACATTTTAGCACACGAACAGGGGCAGACAAGATCCTGATTCCAGTGGAAAAGCCTCAGATCCAGATCTCAGTGGAAAAGTCTCTCTGACTCTCTGACTCTCTGAGTTTGGTAGGACTCCTTCGTTCCCTATTTTTTCAAATAGTTTATATGGCATTGGGGTTAATTGTTCTTTAAATGTTTGGTAGAATTCACATGTCAATCCATCTAGTCCTGGGAATTTTTTCCTGGGGAGTTGATTAATAGCTTATTCTATTTCTTTTTCTGAAATGGGACTATTTAAGCAATTTATTTCCTCCTCTGTTAATCTAGGAAGCCTCTATTTTTGGAGGAAGTCATCCATTTCACTTAAGTTATCAAATTTATTGGCATAAAGTTGGGCAAAGTAACTCCTTATTATTTCTCTAATTTCCTCTTCATTGGTGGAAAGATCCCCCTTTTCATTTGTAAGACAAACAATTTGATTTTCTTCTTTCTTTTTTCTGAACAGATTTACCAAAGGTTTATCTATTTTATTGGCTTTTTCATAAAACCAACTCTTGGTTTTATTTATTAATTCGATAGTTTTTTTTTACTTTCAATATTATTGATTTCTCCTTTTAATTTTTGTATTTCAAGTTTAATTTTTGGTTGGGGGTTTATAATTTGGTCTTTTTCTAGCCTTTTAAGTTGTAAGCCCAATTCGTTAATCTTCTCTTTCTCTATTTTCTTCAAATAAGCCTCTAAAGATATAAAATTTCCCCTTATTACTGCTTTAGCTGCATACCACAGATTTTGGTATGATGTCTCATCATTATCACTATCTTGGGTGAAATTATTAATTGTTTTTATAATTTGCTCTTTCACCCAGTCATTCTTTAAGATGAGATTATTCAGTTTCCAATTACTTTTTGGTCTATTTATCCCTAACTTTTTACTGAATGTAGTTTTTATTGCATTGTGGTCTGAGAAGAAGGCATTTATTATTTCTGCCTTCCTACATTTAATTTTGAGATCTTTATGTCCTAATATATGGTAAATTTTTGTATAGGATCCATGAACTGCTGAGAAGAAAGTATATTCCTTTCTATTGCCATTCAGTTTTCTCCAAAGGTCTATCATACCTAGTTTTTCTAATGTTCTATTTACTTTTTAAATTCCTTTCTTGTTTGTTTTGTGGTTTGATTTGCCTAAATCTGAGAATGCAAGGTTGAGATCTCCCACTATTATAGTTTTACTGTTTATTTCTTCTTGCAACTCTCTTAACTTTTCCTTTAGAAAGTTAGATGCTATACCACTTGGTGCATATATGTTTAGTATTGATATGGCTTCATTATTTATGCTACCTTTCAGAAGGATATAGTTTCTTTCCTTATCTCTTTTAATTGGATCAACTTCTGCTTTTGCTTAATCTGAGATAAGGATGGCTACCCCTGCTTTTTTGGCTTTACCTGAAGCATAATAGATTCTACTCCAACCTTTTACCTTTACTCTATATGTATCTCCCTGTTTTAAATGTGTTTCCTGTAAACAACATATTGTAGATTTCTGATTTTTGATCCAGTCTGCTATCCATCTCCATTTGATGGGAGAGTTCATCCCATTCACATTTACAGTTAAAATTACTAATTCTGTATTTCCTGCCATCATATTATCCCCAGATTGTGCTTTTTCCCTTGACCCCCCTGAACCCCTTCCCCAATATTTAATTTATAGACCCCCCTTGTGACGCACAGCCCTCCCTTATTTTTTTAGTATCCCTCCCCCCTCCCTCCACGTCCCTTCCCTTATTCTCCTTTTCCTTTTCCCTTTTCCTCTCCCCCCTTTTAATGAGGTGAGAGAGAATTCTCTGAAAAACAAATACAACTATTATTTACTCTTTGAGCCCCTTCTGATGAGAGTAAGATTTACACAATGATTCTCCCCCTCTCTAAATTCCCTCAGATATGGTGTATTTTCTATGCCTCTTCCTGGGATGTAGTTTCCCTCGTTTTATCACACCCTCCCCTTTTTCTGATACTACCCCCTTCCCTTTACTACACCCCCTCCTTTTTTTTTCTTTTATATCAGTAAAATCAAATTATCCATGCATACTTTCTATATACCCACAACAGAGATATAGTTCTCAAGGGTTCTGTGTACCTTTTTCTGTTTCTCTTCAGTCTTGTGGATGTAGATCAAATTTTTTGTTTAAGTCTGGTTTTTTTCTTAGAAACATATGGAATTCCTCTATTTCATTGAATGACCATCTTCTTCCATTGAAAAAGATGCTAAACTTAGCTGGTTAGTTTATTCTTGGTTGCAATCCTTGATCTTTTGCCTTACGGAATATCAGGTTCCAGGCCCTTCTATCTTTTAATGTGGAGGCAGCCAGATCTTGAGTGACCCTTATTGTGGCGCCTTGGTATTTAAATTGTTTTTTTCTAGCTGCTTGCAGGATTTTCTCCTTTGTGTGGTAATTCTGCAGCTTAGCCACAATATTCCGTGGTGTTCTTTTTTTAGGGTCTATTTCAGAAGGAGTTCGATGAATTCTTTCAACATCTACTTTCCCCTCTGTTTCTATTATCTCTGGACAGTTCTCTTTGATAATTTCCTGTAAAATAGAATCTAGGCTCTTTTTTTGGTCATAGTTTTCTGGAAGTCCAATGATCCGCAGATTATCTCTCCTAGATCTATTTTCCAGGTCTATAGATTTTCCCAGTAAGTATTTGACGTTGTTCTCCAGCTTCTCATTTTTTTTGTTTTGTTTGACTGATTCTTGGGTTCTCTGTGAATCATTCATTTCTATTTGTTCCATCCTGACTTTTAAGGAGTTATTTTCTTCTTTAACAGTTTTTAGTTCTTTTTGTAAATGCCCAATTTCGTTTTTAAATGAATTATTTTGCTCTATTGAATTTTTTTCCATTTCCCTAATTTTTTTTTTTTTTTTGATAATTATTTTATTTTTCCAATTCAGAAATCCTATTTTCTTGGGACTTTTTTATCTTCTCCAATTCAAAAATCCTACTTTCCTGTGATTTTTTTTTACCTTTTCTAATTCACTAATTTTGTTTCCCTGCATCTCCTGTGAATTCTTTATTTTTTCCAACTCCAATTTCAGGATGTTGTTATTCTCTATCATAGCTTCTCTTTCCTTTCCCCATTTTTTTTCAAACTCTCTTAACTTTTTAATAGTCTCTTCATGGAGAGAGTTATGTGATGGGGGGCCGGAATTATTCCCCTTTAGGTTGTTATCTGCTGACTCTCTGCTGTTCATTGGGGTTGGATACCCTCTCTTTCTCTGTGTAGAAGGAATCTATGGTTTTTTTGGGCTTCTTGCTCACACTTAAAAAATATTTTGGGGTCTGTCCCTGGGGTAGGAAATTATTTATTTACTTCTTTACCAGCTTCCTCCCAGACTGGATGGATGCAGCGGCCCCTGCACCTGAGCTAAGAGAGAGCTCTGGGAGAGAGTTCCCCACCACCTCCTTGGAAGTGCCTCAGAGGTGACTAGCACTGCTGTGCTTTGAGGGCACTGTGTTTTAGCGGCTTTTCTGAGGTTGAGACTGAACAGTAAAGGCGACTCAAAGCCTAGCCTATGTGTCCCAGTGGGGCGTGAATGTCTGCAGCAGGTGACGTGAAAGGCCCCTGCGCTCAAATTGGGAAGTGTCTGCCAGAAGCCGCGGTCCCTAGTTCAAGGTTCTGCTTCTCTGGGACTTCAGTTCCACAGCCTCCAGCCAGCTGAGCCAGGCACTATGAGTTACCACCCTGCCCACTCTTCAATCTCTTAAATACCCCGAGATAATAGCCTGGATTGGCTATGTTGGCCACACCCCCGGTGCAGAGATCTGCTGAGTCATCCCCGGGATCCGGGAAGATCCAATCTAGTTTTAAAATTTAAAATGGCTTATATTTCTCTTCTGAACTGCTGAACTATAAGCAGAGAAGAGCTAACAGCCTGTGTCAGATTCTTTTATCTCGGTGGATTCTCTGATCCCAGAGCCCTCCCCAGCGTGATTGGCACAGTGTGCCACTACCCCACCGTCTGTGCTGGCCTCTCTTAATCCTCCCCTGGGAGCTGACCTTTCCTGCTGAAACTCCAGATTCTCTTCAGCTGGTAAGTTGTGCTTCCAGTCCTTGTGGATTCTAACGCTATTTCTGAGGCTGATTAAATCTAATTGGTTGTGAGGGAAGAAAGGAGCTTACACAGTGGCGTGTATCTTCTCTGCAATCTTGGCTCCGCCCCCTCCGGCAAAGGACTTCTAGAGAAATCTGACAATATTTCCAATGTGGAAAAGTTGGGCATCTAAGAGCTCAATTTAGATATGGAGATAGAGTGAGAAGACAGGGTGAGAGAAGACTTAAAACTCCATGTCCAAAATGTCACAAGGGCTTCCCCTGGGCCTCCAAATGTAGATTGACCCAGGGAAATGAGAGGTGGGGCCCAGCTTCAGCCCCCTAAGTGGGGCATGATGGCAGCCAAGATTACATCCAGAGAAATTTAAGACATGATCAATCAGCCAAAAAGTAATCAGATTGCAGAAATAGATTACACTTGGGGAGAATACAGGCCTTTTAAACCAACAGGGCAGTGTCTAGTGCAAACAGCATCTTATTGCCAGATGATGAGAAAAGATTTAGAAAGTGGTAAATATGAGGAATTTAGATAGGTTAATTACCTGGGAGAAAGGGTTTGCTTATATTTCTTCAGATGGAGAAGGAATCTGATGGGTGCCAACGAGTATTTGCCTTGTCCATCAGAGAGAGACAGAAAAAGAGAAAGACCTTATAACAAAGGAGAAAATCTAAGAAACATCTGAGTAAAAGAGCATGGCTAATAAGAAGACTGTTAAAGAACTTTAAAAACCAGTAGGAATCATTGGATTTCCTAACACAAGATGAGACTAATGGACAATGGACTTATGGACATTTATAAATTCTCAATTTATGATTATTTGATCAACATGATCAAATTTGTTACATCACTTCTAGCATGTACTATGTTACTATGTTACTATGTGTTTATGTAATTTATGTAATTATGTGTAATACCTCCCATATTGATGGATTTGTGTTTCAAGGTAATGACTACCATATGTTCTAAATCAAAAGAAAGGGGGAGATGTTCGGATTACAAATGATAACTCAGTTTGTTGTGGCAATTCTCTAGCTCAGAATTCACACCTTTGCTTCGGGCCTTTAAGGGGAGTTTACACCTTTAGACTTCTGAAAAGGAGTTTACATATTTAAAGTTTATACCTTTAAAAGGAGCAAGTTCATTGGCAGTAGGAGTTTGCACAAGCCCAATCTCTGCAAGGATAAAAGAGGGCAGCATTGGGTATGGAGAGTAGTCTGACTGGGAGATTGAGTTTAGATGGTGGTCTGGAAGGAGAGTATAGTCTGGGAGAAGAACAAGACTTCCCGGGAGAACTTTAGCAAAGCTTGAGGAGATTCAGAGCCAGGATTCAGGAAGAGGAGGACTCAATATTCTACCTTCACTCTGGCTGGAGGCTCCAGAAGTTTCCCAAGAAACCTGAACACAGAAGAAAAGATTTTACAGAAAAGAGATCTCTTCCCAGAGAAGGATAACAACTGAGACAACAGGACACTTTACAGGAACTGGCCTGAATTATCTGACTTTTGAAAAAAGCCATCTGCCATTAACCAATATGAGAGGTATATTGTGGTACCTCAGCATTGTCTTAATTAGTACTTCTCTGATCAAAAGTTATTTAGAGTATTTTTTCATATGAGTAGAAATGGTTTTAATTTCTTTATTTGAAAATTGTTCTTACCCTTTGACTATTTTTCATTTGGAGAATGGGTTATATTCTTATAAATTTTAGTCAATTCTCCATATATTTTATAAATGATGTCTAACAGAACCCTTGGATATAAATTTTCTTCCAGTTTTTTGCTTCCATTTTAATCTTGTATACATTTGTTACGTATTTCATAGTATACTTCTTCTCTGGCCACAAAATTCTTCCTTCTCCACAGGACTGAGAGGTACACTATCATTTGTTCTTCTAATTTGTTTACACTGCCACTCTTTATGTCTAAATTATGAGCCCATTTCAACTTTATCTTGGTATAGGGTATTAGATGTTGGTCAATGCCTACTTTCTGCCATACAATTTTCCCAATTTCCCCAGGAATTGTTAAATAGTGAGTTCTTATCCCAGAAAGTGGTGTCTTTGGATTTATCAAACTCTATATTACTATTGACAAGGACTCATTTCTAAAATATATAAAGAACTGTCTCAAATTTATAAAAATAGAGTCATTTCCCAATTCCTAAATGGTCAAAGCATATGTACAGACAATTTTCAGTTGACAAACTTAAAGCCATCCATAATCATATGGAAAGTGGTCTAAATCATTATTGATTAGAGAAATGCAAATTAAAGGAAGTCTGAGTTAGCATATCCCATCTCTCAGATTAATTGAAATGACAGGAAAAGATTCTAATAAATGTTGGAGGGTATGTGGAAAAAGTGTGACAATAATACATTGTTAGTGGAGTTGTGAAATGATCCAACCATTGTGGAGTGCAATTTGGAACTGTGCCCAAAGCGCTATAAAACTGAGCATGCCTTTTGACCCAGCAGTGGCACTACTGAGTCTGTATCCCAAGGACATCTTAAAGGAGGGAAATGGCCTCATAAGTTTAAAAAAATGTTTGTAGCATCTCTTTTTTGTGGTGGCAAAGAATTGGAAAAGAATAGATGCCCATCTGTTGGGGAATGGCTCAACAAGCTGTGGTTTCTAAAGATAATGGAATATTTTGTTCTGCAAAATTGAAAGGCTTAGAAAGATTTATAGGAACTGATGCTGTGCAAAGCAAGAAGAACCAGGAATGCATTATACATAATAAAAGCAATGTGCAGGATAAATTATGAAAAACTTAGTCTTTTCTCAGTGGTTCAGTGATCCAAAACAATCCTAATAGAGTTTGGATAGAAAATGTCATCTGCATCCAGAAAAAGATCTTAGGATAATGAATGTAAATCAATATATGTTATGTTCACTTCCTTTTTCAATTTTTTTAAAGTTCTCCCATGATTTTTCCCTTTTATTCTGATTTTTCTCTCCCAAAATCATTCCTAAAGCAATGTGTATTAAAAATAAACAAATTTACTGGGGAAAAATAATGGAAGTAATAGAGATCAATGTGAAACAAAAGAACAAATTTAGGGACACAATGAAATGACACCAGATAATGATCAGTTATAAACTTTGGAGTTTATAAATAAAAACAACAAAGATGGATTACTTGTAGGTGATGACCAAAACAAGAATTAGACCAAATCTGTGTTAGCTGAAGTAGAGTGATCATGGAAACTGAGCTGGATAAGAAACTAGAATGTTAGGGTACTTGAATACAAACTGCTCAGCACAACTGACAAATACCTAGAAAATATCTATTAAATTTAGTGTTGAACACCCTTAGTTTTTACCTTGATAAGAAAGTATTCATTCTCCATTCTTTTTTTTTTTTTTTTTAAGAGGTAAGCTGGTCATTGTGATTTTGTGGAAAGCTTTCTATTGCTATTCTTTTATGTTATTTTTAGCCATTATGTGTATTGTTTTCTCGGTTACATTTGCTTCAATTTTAATCATAAATCAGATAAATTATGCAAGTTAGAATATACCAGAAATGTACAAAGTGAATGAACTCTCTGACTGAGAGCTTGATGTCTTAAACTAAAATGAAAATCATCCATCCCATTCAGCAGAAAATTCCTCAAAGTCTGTATGAGTCAAAACACAAAGTCACAATCTTATTGCAAGACTATCTTTCCCCTATCTGCCTTTTAAAATCTTTTCTCTTTCTTTTCTGTTTGCTCTTGTAAGAGGATATAATACCATGTATTACCTTTCTCAAAAAAAGTTCTCTCTTCTTTCAAGGTTTTACCAGTTTCACTCCTCAAGTGTAAAAAGTGAACTAGTTGAGTAATGATAATAAAAGTATAATATAAAATTTGACTGACACTGCTTGCATTGAAGACATGAAATCTTAAATGCAAAGTTGGGAATCTCTAGCACTTAGAGGAGATTCATCAAAGATGATTTTTAAAAAGAACCTATATAAACACCATACATCATGAGGAAGTATAATGAACATGTTATGGTTTTAGCAAAGAAAAGATCAATAATGTTACATCAATTTAAGAAATAACACATAGGCTCTGGTCCAGAGGTAGGACCTGTGGTTTTCAAGATGAGGCTCATTCTTGGAGGCTTTTCAATAGTTATGTGTAGTATAAGCCATATCAAATCATACCTAAGATTTTAAATTGTGTCTAGTCTCTACAGAAAAGATAACAAATTTTAGTCTTCATAAAAGCATGGATACTTATTATTGATCACATATAGAACAGACTTTACTCATCTTGATAAAAATAAAAAAGCATACATTTTGAAGAAAATAGTCAAAATAATTTCCTTCCTTTTCTGTTAAACTGTGCCTTCTCAAGGAAGTTATAACATCCTCCTGACCATTCTCTTAGGATTAAGGTCTTTCTCTCCCTACAAATAGGTGGAAGTGTTTAGCACTGCTCAGTAGCCCTTTCCCCACACCGAGCCATATTCATAACTCATTACCAGTGAAAACTTCAATTTGTTCCTTCATACTATTTCTTTGTTTCCTGTTCCAAAACTCTGCCTCCCAACTGTCAGAAGAACATACTAGTATAGACTAGTATAGAAATTCTTCAACTTGACCAGATCACATCATTGCTAGGAGGAGCCAAACATTTTTTTTTTCTCTCTTTTGTCAACCTGTCCTTCCTAGAGTGGCTTTACCACTGGAAAAGTAGCTCAGTTTGTTAGTATATTCCTTTTTTTTTCTTTTTTAATTTTCCATTTCTAGGCATGCAATATTGATCTGTAACATATAATAATTAGCATTTCTATCTTCTAAAGGTATGCAAAATGATTTACACATATACTCTCATTTTATCTTCAAAGCAACCCTGAAAGATAGGTACTATATTTTTTTTTTTATTAAGAAATCAAATAGGACTTCCGGCCAAGTTGGCAGCATGGAGGCAGACAGCTGCTTGAGCTCCCTGTTTTCTCTCAGGACTTACTTCATGACAAGCCTCGGAGTTAATGCTTGACCGGAAAAGAAACGCACAAATAATCACCAGCAGAAGACATCCTTGAAATTCCCCAGAAAAGGTCTGTGTTTGTTCAGGAGAGGGTCAAACAGACTGGGCACAGATTGAGGGCAGGCAAGCCAGAGTGAGACAGACAGATCACACAGCTCAGACCAGAGGGGGGAGGGGTACAATCTCTGCCATTTCTGCAAAAAGACTTTTACCGCAGTGTGGATATTCTGTCTTGGCAGCAAGCCAGGAGCATCAGAGAGGGTGTAAACACTAGAGGTGAAGAATAAAACCCTGGAAAGCTAGCATCTCTCAGGACCCAGCCACCCCCAACCCCCACCTGGAGTTACTCAGCGCATTCTTAGAGCCTCAGAGCACAGACCTGGCACAGTCATCTCTATTCTGTTAGTGGCTCGCTGCTGCCCTCCCCACCAGTCTGTAGAGGAAGCCCATTAACAACATCCAGCCACATCCCCCAAAAAACAGACCAATTGTTTCTCTTTTCATTTTGTTTTCTTTCATTCCCGCTCTGACAAAATGAACAAAAAATTCAAAAGGGCCTGAACCATTGACAGCTTCTGTATGGAGAGAAAGCAGACTTCAAATACTGAGGAGACTAAAAACAGACTGTCCCCTGAGGAATCCTATAAGGGGGATATAATCAGCTCCTCAATACAAAAGAATCTCATAGAGGAAATCAAAAAGGCTTTCAAAATAGAGCTAGAAGAGAAATGGGAAGATTGGTAAGAGAGCCTGGAGAAGTCATTCCACACATTTAAAGACAGAGTGGATAAAGAAAACAAATCATTGAGAAACAAAATTAGTGAATTGGAAAAGGTAAACAACTCCAAGGAAAACAGGATTAGTGAGCTAGAAAAAGAAAACAGCTCTCTAAAAAAGAAAATGGATAAAATGGAACAAATTTCATAGAAGAAAAAAACTCACTTAAAAATAAAAGTGGACAATTACAAAAATGTATAAAAAAGTGAGTGAAGAAAATATATCATTGAAAATTAGACTTGAACAAGTAGAAATAAATGAATCAGAAAGTAACCAAGAAGCAGTCAAGCAAAACCAGAGAAATGAAACAATTGAAAAGAATGTCAAGTACCTTATTAGAAAGACAACAGACCTGGAAAAAAGATCCAGGAGAGACAATTTGAGAATCATCAGACTCCCTGAAAAATGTGAGGAGAAAAAGAGCCTGGACAATACTTTCCAAAAAATTATCAAAGAGAACTGCACAGACGTTTTGGAAACAGAGGGTAAAATAGACATTGAAAAAAATTCATCGATCACCTACTTAAAGGGACCCTAAAATCAAAACACCAAGAAATATAGTGGCAAAGTTCAAGAACAATCAGACAAAGGAAAAATACTGGAAGCTGCTAGAAAAAAGCAATTCAGATATGGAGGAGCCACAATAAGGATAACCCAGGATCTAGCAGCATCCACATTAAAAGAACATGATATTCTAAAAGGCTAAGGAACTTGGTATGCAGCCAAGAATAATTTACCCAGCAAAAATGAGCATCATTTTCGAGGGAAGAAGATGGACATTTAACAAAATAAATGAATTCCATCTATTCCTGAAGATAAAACCAGACCTACATAAAATGTTTGATCTTCAAATACAGATCTCAAGAGATTTCTAAAAAGGTAAAAAGAAATCTTGAGAACTATACTTCTGCTATAAAAATATGTAAAGAACATATGTATAATTTGTCCTAGAAACTACAGGTGGAAAGGAAATTATATCATAAAAAAGTGTAAAGTGGTGGTACTACATCTCATGAAGAGGCAAAGGTAACCTAGTATATCTGAGAGAAAGAAAGGAGGAGATGACCATAGTGTGTACCAATAAACATATTCAATTTATGGTGAAACTTCTTCCACTTCACTGAAAAGTGAGAGGGAAGGAGTAAGCTAAAGGAAAGGAAACACAGAAATTGTGAGGAAAAGGGGTAAAATAAGGGAAGGAACTTTAAAGTGGAGGAGGGATACTAAAAAGGGAGGGCTGTGAAAACAAGTGGTATTCACAATTTTAATACTGGATAGGGGGGGTAAGAGGGAAGGAAAGGAAAAAAAGCATAAGCAGGGGTAAACAGGATGGCAAGCAATATAGTATTAGTCATTCTAAACATAAATGTGAATGGGGTAAACTCCCTCATAAAGTGGAAGCAGTTAGCAGACTGGATTAAAAGTCAGAATCCTACTGTATGCTGTTTATAGGAAACACATCTGAAACAGGATGATACAATCAAACTACAAGTAAAATGGTGGAGCAGAATCTACTATGCTTCAGGTGAAGCCAAAAAGCAGGGGTAGCCATCCTCATCTCAGATCAAGCAAAAACAAAAATTGATCTACTTAAAAGTGATAAGGAAGGGCATTACATCCTGCTAAAGGGTAGCATCAATAATGAAGCAGTATCAATATTAAACATATAAACACCAAGTGGTGCAGCATCAAAATTCTTAAAAGAGAAATTAAGAGAGCTGCAAGAAGAAATAGTCAGCAAAACTATAATAGTGGGAGATCTCAACCTTGCACTCTCAGAATTAGATAAATCAAACCACAAAATAAATAAGAAAGAAGTCAAAGAGGTAAATAGAGAAGTTTGATATGATAGATCTTTGGGAAAAGCTAAATGGAGACAGAAAGGAGTATACTTTTTTCTCGGCAGTTCGTGGAACCTATACACAAATTGATCATATACTAGGGCATAAAAACCTCAAAATCAAATGCAGTAAGGCAGAAATAGTAAATGCATCCTTTTCAGACCACAACGCAATTAAAATTATATTTAATAAAAAGCCAGGGGAAAAGAGACCAAAAAATAATTGGAAAATAAATACTCTTATACTAATGAATGATTGGGTAAAACAGCAAATCATAGGCATAATAACTTCACCCCAAAAAATGACAATAATGAGACATCATACCAAAATGTGAAAGTAAAAAAAAAAAAAAACAAAGAAAAAACAAAAAACACAAACAAACAAACAAAAAAAACTATTGAATTAATTAATAAAACTAAGAGTTGGCTCTAAGAAAAAAACAACAAAATAGACAAACCCTTAGTAAACCTGATTCAAAAAAGGAAAATGAAAAAGCAAATTGTTAGTCTAGAAAATGAAAAGGGAGAACTCACCACTAATGAAGAGGAAATTAGAACAATAGTTAGTAGCTACTTTGCTAAAGTGTATGCCAAAAAATTTGATAACTTAAATGAAATGGCAGAATACCTTCAAACATATAGCTTGCCCAGATTAACAGAGGAAGAACTAAGTATTCTAAATAGTCCCATCTCAGAAAAAGAAATAGAACAATCTATTAATCAACTCCCCAGGGCCAGATGGATTCACATGTGAATTCTACCAAACATTTAAAGAACAATTAGCCCCAATGTTATATAAATTATTTGAAAAAATAGGGGATGAAGGAGTCCTACCAAATTCCTTTTATGACACAGACATGGTATTGATACCTAAACCAGATAGATTGAAAACTGAGAAAGAAAACTATAGACCAATCTCCTTAATGAATATTGATGCTAAAATCTCAAATAAGATATTAGCAAAAAGACTTCAGGCAATCATCCCCAGGATAATACACTATGATCAAGTAGGATTTATACCAGGAATGCAGGGCTGGTTTAATATTAGGAAAACTATTAGTATAATTCACCATATTAATAATCAAATTAATAGAAACCATATGTTCTTCTCAATAGATGTAGAAAAAGCATTTGATAAAATCCAACATCCATTCCTACTAAAAACTCTTGAAAATATAGGCATAAATGGACTATTCCTTAAAATAATAACGAGCATATATTTAAAACCGTCAATAAACATCATCTGTAATGGAGATAAACTAGAACCTTTGCCAGTAACATCAGGAGTGAAACAAGGTTGTCCAATATCATCATTACTATTCAATATAGTACTAGAAATGCTAGCCTAGGGAATAAGAACCAAGAAAGAGATTCCAGGAATTAGAGTAGGAAACGAGGAAATCAAACTATCACTCTTTGCAGATGACATGATGGTATACTTAGAGAACCCAAAGACTCTGCTACAAAGCTATTAGAAATAACTCAGAAGTTTAACAAAGTTGCAGGATACAAAATAAATCCACATAAATCCTCAGCATTTTTATACATTACAAACACAATCCAACAGCAAGAGATAAAAAGAGAAATCCCATTCAAAATAACAGTCGATAGTATAAAATATTTAGGAATATATCTACCAAAGGAAAGTCAGGAATTACATGAGCAAAATTATGAATCATTTGCCACAAAAATAAAGTCAGATTTAAATAATTGGAAATACATTCAGTGCTCTTGGTTAGGCCGAGCGAATATAATTAAGATGACAATACTCCCTAAACTAATCTATTTATTTAGTGCTATACCAATCAGACTCCCAAGAAACTATTTTAATCACCTAGAAAAAATAACAACAGAAATCATATGGAACAACAAAAGGTTGAGAATTTCAAAGGAAGTAATGAAAAAAAAAATTAAATGAAGGTGGTCTATCTGTACCTGTTCTAGAACTGTATTGTAAAGCAACAGTCACCAAAACCAATTGGTATTGGCTAAGAAATAGACTAGTTGATCAGTGGCATAGATTAGGTTCACAGGGCAAAATAGTGAATAAAAATAGCAATCTAATGTTTGTCAAACCCAAAGATCCCAAATTTTGGGATAAGAATACATTATTTGACAAAAACTACTGGGAAAACTGGAAATGAGAATGGCAAAAACTAGGCATGGACCCACATTTAACACCAGATACTAAGATAAGATCAAATTTGGTCCAAGATTTAGGCATAAAGAACGAAATCATAAATAAATTGGAGAAACATTGGATGCTTTACCTCTCGGACTTGTGGAGGAGGAAGGAGTTTGTGTCCAAGGGAGAACTAGAGACCATTATTGATCACAAAATAGAACATTTTGATTACACCAAATTAAAAAAGTTTTTGCACAAACAAAACTAATGCAAACAAGATTAGAAGGGAAATAACAAATTGGGAAAACATTTTTACAGTTAAAGGTTCTGATAAAGTCCTCATCTCCAAAATATACAGAGAATTGACTTTAATTTATAAGAAATCAAGCCATTCTCCAATTGATAAATGGTCAAAGGATATGAACAGACAATTTTCAGATGATGAAATTAAAACTATTTCCACTCATATGAAAGTGTTCCAAATCACTATTGATCAGAGAAATGCAAATTAAGACAACTCTGAGATATCATTGCACGCCTGTCAGATTGGCTAAGATGACAGGAACTTAAAATAACGATGAATGTTGGAGGGGCTGTGGGAAAACTGGGACACTGATACTTTTTTGGTGGAGTTGTGAAAGAATCCAACCATTCTGGAGAGCCATCTGGAATTATGCCCCAAAAGTTATCAAACTGTGCATACACTTTGATCCAGCAGTGCTACTACTGGGCTTATATCCCAAGGAAATACTAAAAAAGGGAAAGGGACCTGTGTGTGCCAAAATGTTTGTTGAAGCCCTTTTCATAGTTGCTAGAAACTGGAAAATGAATGGATGTCCATCAATTGGAGAATGGTTGGGTAAATTATGGTATATGAATGTTATGGAATATTATTGTTCTTTAAGAAATGATCAACAGGATGAATACAGAGAGGCTTGGAGAGACTTACATCAAATTATGCTGAGTGAAACAAGCAGAACTAGTGGATCATTATACACTTCAACAATGATACTGTATGAGGATGTATTCTGATGGAAGTGGATATCTTCAACATAGAGAAGAGCTATTCCAATTCCATTTGATCAATGATGGACAGAATCAGCTACATCCAGAAAAGGAATAGTGGGAAATGAGTATAAAATGTGAGCATTGATTTTTGTTTTGTTTTGTTTTTCTTCCCAGATTATTTTTACCTTGCAAATACAATCCTTCCTTTGCAACAACAACGACAACAAAATTCGGTTCTGCACATATATATTGTACCTAGGATATACTATAAGATACTTAATATGTATGGAAATGCCTGTCATCTAGGGGAGTGGGTAGAGGGAAGGAGGGGAAAAATTCAGAACAGAAGGGAGTACAAGGGATAATGATGTTAAAAAAATACCTATGCATATGTACTGTCAAAGAAAATGTTATAATTATATAAAAAAGTTAATAAAAAATAAACATGAAAAAAAAGAAAATAAAGAAAATATCAAGTAGTTAACATGTCTTGCCCAGGGTCATGTAGTGAGTAATTGTCTGAAGCAGGACAGGAACTCAGGTTTTTCTGATTCCATGTCCAGCCATCTTTTTATTACTTAGCTGCCACCTAGGTTTTTTTGATAAAGAAAACTGCCTGAGAGCAGAGAGTTCACACAATATCAAAAATATGTTGTCATGTTGCATAACCTTATGGATACACAGAATCCCAGAGGCAGGTATCACCAGTGTATGCATTGTACACATTATATCCAAACATTTGTTGTATGTTTCTTAATCAGGCAAAAAAATAAACTGGAAGAATAGTTACTTAAGGGTGTCTAATAATCTGTCAGAGAGTAGTTTGAATTCTAGAATCTGAAGATAAATATTTTATTTATCTTTGATAGAGCTATACAGCAATTATTTAATGATACTCTATAGACACAGTCTATTAATAGTGATTTTGACTAATCTAACTGTGGCTTAAGGCTTATTTTCCAGTTCTGACACACCAGCTTTTTTAATGACCTTTTTTTTTCATCTCTTTTTCACCAGTAGCTATTTTGAGTAGTTACTCAACTAATTCAGCACTTTATATGCTTTCTGTTGCTAAATTTCCCATTTCACTGTAATATGAGCAGAAGAAATGGTGCACTTAAAGCATGGTAGAGAAATGTCAAAATATTTGATGAGTTGGTTCAGACAAGGAAAGTTATCTCAACCCTAGCTGATTTGGCTCTATCTCTGTGTATCTGTCTCTGTCTTTCTCTCTGTGTGTTTCTGTCTCTTTCTCCTGAATCTTCAAAGTGAAAATTTGAGTTCTTCCCACCCCTTATTCTTAAGATTTTTTTTTTTTACTTTCTTCTTCCCAGGGATTTCAGATTATTTTTCTCAAACAAGTATTTGGAAAATGTCAATGGAAAAAGGGGTAATGAAAACAGAATGCATTTTTTTTCTGATTATGATTTGACAGTATTTAAATTTCACCTATTCTAAATTTAAAATTAAATTCCCTAATATTTAAAAAGTTGTGAATTGTCACAAGCTCATGTTTAATAAAAATTTGTTTTTTCTTGACATTGTTGCTTTGCATAGTGAAATATACTCCTATAAATCATAATCCCTGATGACAGACAATCATAGAGATAAAGCTTTTCTGTTAAACAATTTTATTTTAAAATAATCTGTTTGGCAACATGGGTTTAAAATTTTTATACAGATCCCTAGGTTTTATTTAAAAATAGATATAAAAGGAATATTAGAATACCTAACAATATGTAAATTACTGCTTATTATAGTCAAATAGATACCTGAACATCCATATCATGCTTCTGTTAAGAGTACTTCCTTTTGTGCTTGCCTAGACCTCTACTAAAAATATGAAAATGCCACTGTTCTTGCTCATTACTAGTGAAGATCTGATAAATGTTATCCCACCCTCTTCATGTTCTCAATTTTCTTTTACTCTTATATAGTGTTCAATTTATTTTTCCTGATTCTTTCATTTTATTAAGTAATATAAATATAAATTGTGATTTTAAAAATAATACAGTTCAACAACCATTTAAAAACATTTATGAGTACCCTATCTGAATTCCCAACAATTGCTTTCATTCCTCTGATAAACACCTCTCCTTCAAGTAAATAGATAAATCAAAAATAAATTTAAGACAGTTCAATTCTAACAATTGGTTCCCACCACATAAGGCTCTTATAGAAGAAATTTCAAAAGCATCTTAAAAGAGAGCTAGAAGAAATTAAAAAAAAAGGAAAGGAAAGGGAAGCTTTGAAAGATGATCTGGATAAGACATATAACTCATTAAAAGATAGATTGGAAAAAAGAAAACAACTCCCTGAAAAACAGAATTTGTGAATAGGAGAAAGAAAATAATTTCCTTTAAATAACATTCCTGGTGAAGTGGAAAAAAAAACCCATAGAACAAAATGACTCATTTAAAAGTCAATTGGACAAATACAAAGAGAAATTTAAAAAGTAAATGATAAAAATTCATTAAAAATCAGATTTGAACAAATGGAGATAAATGACTTGAGGATACACAAAGAATTAGTCAAGCAAACCAAAAAAAAAAAAAAAAAAAAAAAAAAAAAAAAAGAAATAAAGAAAAAATGTTAAATACCTACTACTTGGAAAAAAAACAACAGACCTGGAAAATAGATCTAAGAGAGATATTCTAAACATTATTGGACTTCCTGAAAAGCATGATAAAAGACCCCTAGATACTATTTTTCAGAAAATTATCAAAGATAACTGCCCAGATGTCATATAATTAGAAAGAAAAATAGAAGTTGAAAGAATTCACTGATCACCTACTGAAAAAGATCCCAAAATAAAAACTACAAGAAATGTTGTGGCTAAAATCCAGAACTATCAGATCAAGGAAAAATTATCAGAAGTAGCTAGAAAAAGTAATTCAAATACCAAGGAGCAACAATAAAGATTAACCAGGATATAGCAGTGTCCACATTAAAGGATCAAAGGGTCTGGAATTTTGGGAGTACAATACTTTAACAACAGAAGATAATCTTGAAATTCTCCAGAAAAGGTTGTTTTTGCTCACAGCTGGGGATGGAATGGGGGGTAGGTCAAGTACAAACTTCAGGCAAACAGTAAGAGCATGGAAAACAGTTCACTTTTGAGCAGATTGACAGTGGTGGAGTGTGGTCTCAGCTGGAAGAAAATCTGCAGGAAGAACTTTATCATAGTGTGACCTACTTGATCCTGGCAACAAGAAAGATCAATAAAGAAACTCTAAACACAGAAGGTAGAGACTATAACCCAAAAGCTAGAGTCTCTTGGGAACTGACCACACAAACCCAACACCTAGAGTGATTTAGTGTGATCCAAACACAGCTGTAGTAGTTGGTCCCAGTGTAGCTCTAGTAGCTGCATTTCTGCTGATGATGATTTCAGGGCCCACCACAGCCAGTTAGTGCTGTCCCACTGCATCTTCACTACCATTTCCTGTTATCTATAGAGGCAGCTTGAAAATACCCCACTGCCCCCTATATGTGGACTGTAAGTTTTTTTTTTTTTATTTTCTTCAAAATGAGCAAAAAAGCAAAGCACACTTTAAGCATTGATAGCTTCTACTTCGGGGGCGGAGCCAAGATGGCGGAGAAGAAACACACGACTCAGTGAACGTCCTCACTCCCTCACAATCAATTAGATAAATTAAGTCTCAGAATTAGCCCAGGACTGATAGATACCACAAGAACTGGAAGCACGACTTACCAGCTGAAGAAAATCTGGAGTTTCAACAGACAAGGTCAGTCCCCAGGGGAGGAAGAAGAGAGGCCAGCACAGACGGCTAGGTGCTCGTATACTGCGCCCATTGCACTGGGAGGGGCTCTGGGATCAGAGAAGCCACTGAGGTAAAGGAATCTGGCACAGGCTGTTAGCTCTTCTCTGCTAATTATTTAGCAGTTCAGAAGAGAAAGCCAAAATATTTTAAAACTCAGATTAGATTTTCCCCGGACCATGGAGGTGACTCAGCAGATCTCTGAACCAGGGGGTGTGGCCTCAGCTACCACCTGAGAATAGTTAAGAGATTGACAAGTGGGTGGATACGGCCCAAGGCAACACACACTGCCTAGCTTAGCTGGAGGGAGTGGAACTCAGCTCCAGGAAGTCCCAGAGAAATGGAACCTTTGAACTAGGGACCGCGGTTTCTGGCAGACATTTCCAGTTTGAGCACAGGGGCTTTTCACATCACCTGCTGCAGACATCCACTCCTCACCCGGACACATAGGCTGGGCTTTGTGCTGTCTTTACTATTCAACGCCCTCGAAGCACAGTAGTGCTAATCACCTCTGAGGCACCTCCAGGGAGGGGTGGGGAACTGTCTCCCAGAGCTCTATTTTAGCTCAGGCACAGGAGCCGCTGCATCCATCCTGTCTGGGAGGAAGCTGGTAAAGCAGTAAATAAATAATTTCCTACCCCAGGGACAGACCCCAAAAGATTTTTTAAGTATGAGCAAAAAGCCAAGAAAAACCATAGATTCCTTCTATACAGAGAAAGAGCGGGTATCCAACCCCGAGGAAGTTAACAGCAGAGAGTCAGCAGATAACAACCTAAAGGGGAACAATTCCTGCCCCCCATCACATAACTCTCTCCTAGAAGAAACTCTTAAAAAATTGAGGGAGATTGAAGAAAAATGGGTAAAGGAAAGGGAAGCTATGATAGAGAATAACAACGTCCTGAAATGGGAGTTGGAAAAAATAAAGAATTCACAGGAGATGCAGGGAAACAAAATTTATGAATTAGAAAAGGTTAAAAAAACACAGGAAAGTAGGATTTCTGAATTGGAAAAGATAAAAATGTCTCAAGAAAATAGAATTTCTGAATTGGAAAAAGAAAATAATTCTCAAAAAAAAAAAATTAGGGAAATGGAAAAAAATTCAATAGAGCAAAATAATTCATTTAAAAACGAAATTGGGCATTTACAAAAAGAACTAAAAACTGTGAAAGAAGAAAATAACTCCTTAAAAGTCAGGATGGAACAAATAGAAATGAATGATTCACAGAGAACCCAAGAATCAGTCAAACAAAACAAAAAAAAAATGAGAAGCTGGAGAACAATGTCAAATACTTACTGGGAAAATCTATAGACCTGGAAAATAGATCTAGGAGAGATAATCTGCGGATTATTGGACTTCCAGAAAACTATGACCAAAAAAAGAGCCTAGATTCTATTTTACAGGAAATTATCAAAGAGAACTATCCAGAGATAATAGAAACAGAAGGGAAAGTCGATGTGGAAAGAATTCATCGAACTCCTTCTGAAATAGACCCTAAAAAAAGAACACCACGGAATATAGTGGCTAAGCTGCAGAATTATCACACAAAGGAGAAAATCCTGCAAGCAGCTAGAAAAAAACAATTTAAATACCAAGGTGCCACAATAAGGGTCACCCAAGATCGGGCTGCCTCTACATTAAAAGATAGAAGGGCCTGGAACCTGATATTCCGTAAGGCAAAAGATCAAGGACTGCAACCAAGAATGAACTACCCAGCTAAGTTTAACATCTTTTTCCATGGAAGAAGATGGTCATTCAACGAAACAGAGGAATTCTATATGTTTCTAAGAAAAAAACCAGACTTAAACAAAAAATTTGATCTACATCCACAAGACTGAAGAGAAACAGAAAAAGGTACACAGAACCCTTGAGAACTGTAACTCTGTTGTGGGTATATAAAAAATACTCAAGGATAATTTGATTTTACTGATATAAAAGAAAAAAAGGGGGGTGTGGTAAAGGGAAGGAGATCGGTTCAGAAAAAGGGGAAGGAGTGATAAAAAGAGGGAAACTACATCCCAGGAAGAGACATAGAAAATACACCATATCTGAGGGAACTTAGTGAGGGGGAGAATCATTGTGTGAATCTTACTCTCATCAGAAGAGGCTCAAAGAGTAAATAATTAACATATTTGTTTTTCAGAGAATTTTCTCTCACCTCATTAAAAGGGGGGAGAGGAAAAGGGAAAAGGAAAAGGAGAATAAGTGAAGGGACTTGGAGGGAGGGGGGAGGGATCCTAAAAAAAAAAAAAAAAAAGAGGGAGGGTTGCGCGTCACAAGGAGGGTCTGTAAATTAAATATCGGGGAGGGGGATCAGGGGGGTCAAGGGAAAAAAGTATAATCTGGGGATAATACGACGGCAGGAAACACAGAATTAGTAATTTTAACAGTAAATGTAAATGGGATGAGGGATCCCATCAAACGGAGACGGATAGCAGACTGGATCAAAAAGCAGAACCCTACAATATGTTGTCTACAGGAAACACACTTAAAGCAGGGAGATACATACAGAATAAAGGTAAAAGGTTGAAACAGAGCCTATTATGCTTCAGGTAAAGCCAAAAAAGCAGGGGTAGCTATCCTTATCTCAGATCAAGCAAAAGCAGAAGTAGATCTTGTTAAAAAAGATAAGGAAGGAAACTATATCCTGCTGAAAGGTAGCATAAATAATGAAGCCATATCAATACTAAACATATATGCACCAAGTGGTATAGCATCTAACTTTCTAAACGAAAAGTTAAGAGAACTGCAAGAAGAAATAGACAGAAAAACTATAATAGTGGGAGATCTCAACCTTGCACTCTCAGATTTAGACAAATCAAACCACAAAACAAACAAGAAAGAAATTAAAAAAAAAGTAAATAGAACATTAGAAAAACTAGGTATGATAGACCTTTGGAGAAAACTGAATGGCAATAGAAAGGAATATACTTTCTTCTCAGCAGTTCATGGATCCTATACAAAAATTGACCATATATTAGGACATAAAGATCTCAAAATTAAATGTAGGAAGGCAGAAATAATAAATGCCTTCTTCTCAGATCACAATGCAATAAAAGCTACATTCAGTAAAAAGTTAGGGGTAAATAGACCAAAAAGTAATTGGAAACTGAATAATCTCATCTTAAAGAATGACTGGGTGAAAGAGCAAATTATAGAAACAATTAACAATTTCACCCAAGATAATGACAATGATGAGACATCATATCAAAATCTTTGGGATGCAGCTAAAGCAGTAATAAGGGGAAATTTTATATCTTTAGAGGCTTATTTGAAGAAAATAGAGAAAGAGAAGATTAACGAATTGGGCTTACAACTTAAAAGGCTAGAAAAAGACCAAATTATAAACCCCCAACCAAAAATTAAACTTGAAATACAAAAATTAAAAGGAGAAATCAATAAAATTGAAAGTAAAAAAAAAAAAAACTATTGAATTAATAAATAAAAGAAAGAGTTGGTTTTATGAAAAAGCCAATAAAATAGATAAACCTTTGGTAAATTTGATCAAAAAAAAAGAAAGAGGAAAATCAAATTGATAGTCTTACAAATGAAAAGGGGGATCTTTCCACCAATGAAGAGGAAATTAGAGAAATAATAAGGAGTTACTTTGCCCAACTTTATGCCAATAAATTTGATAACTTAAGTGAAATGGATGACTTCCTCCAAAAATATAGGCTCCCTAGATTAACAGAGGAGGAGATAAATTGCTTAAATAGTCCCATTTCAGAAAAAGAAATAGAACAAGCTATTAATCAACTCCCCAGGAAAAAATCCCCAGGGCCAGATGGATTCACATGTGAATTCTACCAAATATTTAAAGAACAATTAGCCCCAATGCTATATAAACTATTTGAAAAAATAGGGGATGAAGGAGTCCTACCAAACTCCTTTTATGACACACAGATGGTACTGATACCTAAACCAGGTAGATTGAAAACTGAGAAAGAAAATTATAGACCAATCTCCTTAATGAATATTGATGCTAAAATCTTAAATAAGATATTAGCAAAAAGACTTCAGAAAATCATCTCCACGATAATACACTATGATCAAGTAGGATTTATTCAAGGAATGCAGGGCTGGTTTAATATTAGGAAAACTATTAATATAATTGACCATATTAATAATCAAATTAATAACAACCATATGATCATCTTAATAGGTGCAGAAAAAGCATTTGACAAAATCCAACATCCATTCCTACTAAAAACTCTTGAGAGTATAGGAATAAATGGACTATTCCTTAGAATAATCAGGAGCATATATTTAAGACCTTCAGTAAGCATAATATGCAATAGAAATAAACTGCAACCTTTCCCAGTAAGATCAGGAGTGAAACAAGGTTGCCCACTATCACCATTACTATTCAATATAGTACTAGAAACGCTAGCCTCGGCAATAAGAGCCGAGAAAGAGATTCAAAGAATTAGAGTAGGAAATGAGGAAATTAAACTATCACTTTTTGCAGATGACATGATGGTATACTTAGAGAACCCCAAAGACTCTGCTAAAAAGCTACTAGAAATAATTCAAAATTTCAGCAAAGTGGCAGGATACAAAATAAATCCACATAAATCCTCGGCATTTTTATATATCACTAACAAAATGCAACAGCAAGAGATACAAAGAGAAATTCCATTCCAAACAAATGTTGAGAGTATAAAATATTTGGGAATCCATCTACCAAAGAAAAGTCAGGAATTATATGAGAAAAATTACAAAACACTTGCCACAAAAATAAAATCAGATTTAAATAATTGGAAAGACATTCAGTGCTCCTGGATAGGCCGAGCGAATATAATAAAGATGACAATACTCCCCAAACTAATCTATTTATTTAGTGCTATACCAATCAGACTCCCAAGAAACTATTTCAATGACCTAGAAAAAATAACAACAAAATTTATATGGAAGAATAAAAGGTCGAGAATTGCAAGGGAACTAATGAAAAAAAAAAACTCAGAGGAAGGTGGTCGTGCTTCCAGTCCTTGTGGTATCTATCAGTCCTGGGCTTATTCTGAGGCTTAATTTATCTAATTGGTTGTGAGGGAGTGAGGACCTTTACAGAGTCGTGTGTTTCTTCTCCGCCATCTTGGCTCTGCCCCCCAAGATTCTATTTTTCAGGAAATAATCAAAGAGAACTGTCCAGAGATAATAGATTCAGAAGGTAAAATAGGCATTGAAAGAATTCATTGAACACCTTCTGAAAAAGACCCCCCCCAAAAAAAAAAAAACAAAAAAACAAAAAACCTTAGTGGAATATTGTGGCCAAATTGCAGAACTATCAGACTAAAGAAAAATATTGCAACCAACCAGGAAAAAACAATTCAAATATTGAGGTGCTACAATAAGGGTCACTCAAGATCTGGCTGTATCCACATTAAAGGAACAAAGGGCCTGGAATGTGATATTCTTAAAGGCAAAAGAACTTGGGAATGCAGCCAAGAATAAACTACCCAGCTAAGTTTAGCATTTTCTTCCATGGAAGAGGATGGACATTTAATGAAACAGATGAATTCCCTTTGTTTCTAAGAAAAAAACAGATCTAAACAAAAAAATTGATCAAGCAAGAAAAGCAGAAAAAGGTAAAAAGGAACTATTGAGAAATGTATTTCTGTTGTGGATATACAGAAAGTCCACATGTATAATTTGATTTTACTGATATAACATGAAAAACTATTAATATAATAATCAAATTAACAAAAAAGTATATGATCCTCTCAATAGATGCAGAAAAAGCATTTGATAAAATAAAAACATGCATTCCTACTAAAAACACCTGAGAGCATAGGAATAAAGGACTATTCCTTAAAATAGTCAGGAGCATATATTAAAAAACTGTCAGTGAGCATCATATCTTATGGGGATAAGTTGGAACCTTTCCCAGTAAGATCAGGAATGAAACAAAGTTGCCCAGTATCACCATTACTATTCAATATTGTATTAGAAATGCTAGCCTCCGCAATAAGAGTAGAGAAAGAGCTTCAAGGAATAAGAGTAGGTAATGTGGAAATCAAACTGTCACTCTTTGCAGATGATATGATGGTATTTTAGAGAACCCCAGAGATTCTAATGAAAAGCTATTAGAAATAATCCACAGCTTTAGCAAAGTTACAGGATACAAAATAAATACACACAAATCCTCAGCATTTTTGTACATTACCAACAAAATGCAACAGCAAGATATACAAAGAGAAATTCCATTCCAAACAAATGTTGAGAGTATAAAATATTTGAGAATCCATCTACCAAAGAAAAGTCAGGAATTATATGAGCAAAATTACAAAACACTTGCCACAAAAATAAAGTCAGATTTAAATAATAGAAAATACAATAAGGTGCTCTTGGAGAGGCCAAGCGAATATATTAAAGATGATAATACTTCCTAAACTAATCTTTTTATTTAGTGCTATACCAATCAGTCTCCCAAGAAACTATTTTAATGACCTACAAAAATAACAACAAAATTCATATGGAAGAACAAAAGTTTGAGAATTTCAAGGGAATTAATTGGAAAAAAAAATCAAATGAAGGTGGCCTATCTGTACCTGATATAAAACTATATTATAAAGGAACACTCATCAAAACCATTTGTCATTGGCTAAGAAATAGACTAGTTGATCAGTGGAACATGTTAGATTCACAGGACAAAACAGTGTACAACTATAGCAATCTAGTGTTTGACAAACCCAAAGATCCCAAATTTTGGGATTAGAATTCATTATTTGAAAAAAAAACTGTTGGGAAAACTGGAGATTACTATGGCAGAAATTATATATTTGGCCCACACTTAACACCATATACCAAGATAAGTTCAAAATGGATCCATGATTTAGGCATAAAGAATGAGATCATAAATAGCTTAGAGGAACATAGGATAGTTTACCTCTCAGACCTATGGAGGAGGAAGAAATTTATGACTAAAGGAGTACTAGAGATCATTATTGATTAAAAAATAGAAGACTTTGATTACATCAAATTAAAAAGCTTTTGTACAAATGAAATGAATACAGACAAGATTAGAAGAGAAGTAACAAATTGGGAAAATATATTACAGTTAAAGGTTCTGATAAAGGCCTCATTTCCAAAATATATAGAGAACTGACTCAAATTTATAAGAAATCAATTGATAAATGGTCAAAGAATATGAACAATTTTCAGATGATGAAATTGAAACTATTACCACTCATATGAAAGAGTGTTCCAAATCACTATTGATCAGAGAAATGCAATTTAAGACAACTCTGAGATACCACTACATACCTGTCAGATTGGCTAGGATGACAGGAACAAATAATGATGAATGTTGAAGGGGCTGTGGGAAAACTGGGACACTGATGCATTGTTGGTGGAGTTGTGAAAGAATCTAGCCATTCTGGAGAACAATTTGGAACTATGGCCAAAAACTTATCAAACTGTGCATACCCTTTTTTCCAGCAGTGCTACTCCTGGGCTTATATCCCAAAGAAATAGTAAAGAAGGGAAAGGGACCTGTCTGTGCCAAAATGTTTGTGGCAGCCCTTTTTGTAGTAGCTAGAAACTGGAAGATGAATGGATGCCCATCAATTGGAGAATGGTTAGGTAAATTGTGGTATATTAGTGTTATGAAATATTATTGCTCTGTAAGAAATGACCAGCAGGATGAATACAGAGAGGCTTAGTGAGACTTATATGAACTGATGCTGAGTGTAATGAGCAGAAGTAGGAAATCATTATACACTTCAACAACGATACTATATGAAGATGTATTCTTATTGAAGCGGATATCTTCAATATAGAAAAGATCTCATTCAGTTCCAGTTGATAAATGATGGAGAAAAACAGCTACACACAGAGAAGAAACACTGGGAATTGAGTGTAAACTGTTTGCACTATAGTCTTTCTACCCAGGTTACTTTAACTTTCTGAATCCAATTCTTATCATGCAACAATAAATTTGATTTTACATACATATACCCTATCTAGAATATACTGTAACACATTTTACATGTATGGGATTGCCTGTCATCTAGGAGAAAGAGTAGAGGGAAGGAGGGGGAAATTTGAGAAAAGAAAAGTGAATACAAACCATAATATAAAAAAAAAAATTACCCATGCATATGTACTGTTAAAAAAGTATAATTATAAAATTAATAAAAAAAATTAAAATGAAGAACTCTCCACCAAAGAAGAGAAAAGTAGAGCAATAAGAAGGAGTTATTTTGCACAACTTTATGCCAATAAATTTGCTAAGGTTAGGGAAATGGATGACTACCTCCAAAAATACAGGCTTCCCAGATTAACAGAAGAGGAAGTAAATTGCTTAAAAATTCCCATTTCAGAAAAAGATCTAGAACAAGTGATTAATCAACTCCCTAAGAAAAAAATCCCCAGGATCAGATGAATTTATATGTGAATTCTAACAAACATTTAAAGAACAATTAGCCCCAATGCTATATAAACTATTTGAAAAAAAAAAAAAAAAAAGGTTATGAAGCAGTCCTATCAAATTTCTTTTATGACGCAGTCATGGTACTGATACCTAAAACCAAATAGGTTTAAAACAGAAAAAAAATTATAGACCAATCTCTCTAATGAATATTGATGCTAAAATCTTAAATAAGACATCAGTAAAAGACTTCAGAAAATCATCCCCACAATAATACACCATGATCAAGTAATATTTATACCAGGAATGCTGGGTTGGTTCAATATTAGGAAAACTTTTAGTGTAATTGACCATATTAATAACCAAATTAACAAAAAAATATGATCATTTCAAAAGATGCAGAAAAAGCAGTTCATTAAATTCAAAATCTAGTCCTAATAAAAACACCTGAGAGCATAAAAATAAATTATCTTTTCCTTAAAATAGTTAGTAGCATCTATTTAAAACCATCAGCAAGCATCATATGTAATGGGGATAAACTGCAACCTTTCCCAGTAAGATCAGGAGTGAAACAAGAGTGTCCACTATCACCATTAATATTGAATATTGTTTTAGAAATGCTAGCTATGACAATAAGAGTAGAGAAAGAGATTAAAGGAATTTGAGTAGGTAATGAGGAAACTAAGTTATCACTCTTTGCTGATGATATGATGGTATACTTAGAGAACCCCAGAGATTCTACTAAAAAGCTGTTAGAAATAATCCACACCTTTAACAAAGGTGCAGAGTACAAAATAAACAACATAAGTCATTAGCATTCTTATATATCACTAACAAAATCCAACAGTTAGAGTTATTAAAAGAAATTCCATTTAAAGTAATTACAGATAGTATAACATATTTAGTAATCTATCTGCCAAGGGAAAATCAGAAAAACTGTATGAGCAAAACTACAACACACTTTTTGTTATGATTCTTACAAGGTACAAAGACAGTGGAATTGATAGAGGCAATAATTTAGTATGTTTCTGTATAATCAGTCTTATCCTACAAGGAGATGTTATGGGGCAGAACTTGAAACAAGTTACTAAGTGGAATTGAGTAGGCAGTGGTTAAATTTAATTTAGCATTGATTTAATTTTACAACAAATAATATTTTCCTAGTGATATAGTGATTGTAGTGTACTCAGTGTACAGAATATAAGGAAGAAGCTTTCAGGGTGAGACCCAGAAGCCCACTCTTGGAGGTGGCGATAGATTCATTCAATTTTTCACCATTGTGCTGCCTGGAGGCTTTGGATTCAGAGGGAGCTAGAGGCAGAAGTTGCAAAAGACAGAGGGCTAGTGGCAAGAACTCTTGGAACCAAGGAGAAATATAGGCCTCCAAGAAAGCTAATGGGGCTATTTTGAAGGAGACAATAAAGGATCTGAACTTTTAGCTCCTGGCTTCATTTTGGGTGATTATTGAACTGAATTGAAACTAAGGCTGCTCCCAGAAGCTCCCCAAGAAACCTGTTCCCAGAGAACATTATAATTTTGAGGAGAGCATTAAAAATTTCCATATGAATCCAATTGGGAAAATATTAAATGCTCTTGGATAGATGAGCAAATGTAATAAAGTGATTTATCTAAATTAATCTATTTATTTAGCATTATACCAATAAGACTCCCAAAAACTATTTTAATGGCCTAGAAAAAATAACAACAAAGTTAATATGGGAAAAAAAAAAGGTCAAGAATTTCAAAGGAATTAATGAAAAACAAAACAAAACAAAACAAATAAACAAACAAATAAAACAAAACAAAACAAAAAAAAGAAACAAACAAACAAACAAGCAAACAAAAAAAACAAATGAAGGTGGCCTCGCTGTACCAAATCTAAAATTATATTATAAAGCAGCAGTTCCCAAATACATTTGGTATTGGCTAAAAAATAGACTAGTTGATAAGTGGAATGTTAGGTTCAAAAGACAAAATAGCCAATAACTTTAATAATCTAGTGTTTGACAAACCCAAAGACCCCACCTTTTCAGATAAGAACTCACTGTTTGATAAAATAATTGCTGGGAAAATTGGAAATTTGTATGGCAAAAACTAGGCATTGACCAATATTTAACATTATACTCCAAGATAAGGTCAAAATGGGCTCATGACGTGGGCATATAGAATGAGATTATAAATAAATTATAACGTAAGATAATTTACCTCTCAGACTTGTGGAAGAAGAAAGAATTTATGACCAAAGAAGAACTAGAGATTATTATTGATCACAAAATAGAAAGTTTTAATTATATCAAATTGAAAAAATTTTGTACAAACAAACATAATGCAGACAAGATTAGAAGGGAAGCAATAAACTTACAAAACATTGTTAAAGTCAAAGGTTCTGATAAAGGCCCCATTTCCAAAATATAGAGAATTGACTCTAATTTATAAGAAATCAAGCTAGTCTCCAACTGATAAATGATCAAAGGATATGAACAGATAGTTCTCAGAGGAAGAAATTGAAACTATTTCTAGCCATATGAAAAGATGCTCCAAGTCATTATTAATCAGAGAAATGCAATTTTAATAATTTTAAATTAATTTTATAATTATAACATTTTTGATAGTACATATGCATAGGTAATTTTTTACAACATTATCCCTTGTACTCCCTTCTGTTCTGAATTTTCCATTCCTTCCCTCCACTCCCTCCCCTAGATAGCAGGCATTCCCATACTTATTAAGCATGTTATAGTATATCCTAGATACAATATATATGTGCAGAACCGAATTTGTTTTTGTTGTTGTTGTTGCAAAGGAAGAAGTGGATTCGGAAGATAAAAAGAACCTGGGAAGAAAAACAAAAAATTCAAAAAGTTTACAATCATTTCCCAGTGTTCCTTCTCTGCGTGTAGCTGATTCTGTCCATCATTGATCAACTGGAACTGAATTAGATCTTCTCTATGTTGAAGATATCCACTTCCATCAGCATGCATCCTCATACAGTAATGTTGTTGAAGTGTATAATGATCTCCTACTTCTGCTCATTTCACTCAGCATCAGTTGATCTGAGTATCTCCAAACCTCTCTGTATTCATCCTGCTAGTCATTTCTTACAGAAAAATAATATACCATAACCTTCACATACCATAATTTACCCAACCATTCTCCAATTGATGGGCATCTATTCATTTTCCAGTTTCTAGCTACTACAAAAAGGGCTTCCATAAATATTTTGGCACATACAGGTCCCTTTTCCTTCTTTAGTATTTCCTTGGGATATAAATCCAGTAGTAGCACTGCTGGATCAAAGGGTATGCACAGTTTGATAACTTTTGGGGCATAATTTCAGATTTCCCTCCAGAATGGTTGGATTCTTTCACAATTCCACCAACAATGCATCAGTATCCCAGTTTTCCCACATCCCTCCAACATTCATCATTATTTGTTCCTGTCATCTTAGCCAATCTGACAGATATGTATTGGTATCTCAGAGTAGTCTTAATTTGCACAGAGAAATGCAAATTAAGATAACTCTGAGATACCACTACAAAGCTATCAAGAATGGATCCCCATTAATTGGAGAATGGTTGGATAAATTGTGGTATATTAATGTTATGGAATATTATTGTTCTGTAAGAAATGACCAGCAGGATGAATACAGGGAGGCTTGGAGAGACTTACATGAATTGATGCTGAGTGAAATGAGCAGAACCAGTAGATCATTATATACTTCAACAACTATACTGTATAAGGATATATTCTTATAGAAGTGGATATCTTTGACAAAGATAAGATCTAATTCAGTTCCTATTGATCAGTGCTGGACTGTTAGGTTCTTACTAAGTGCTAATGAGTCGGTACTTAACAATTCGCTAGTTCTGGCCTTTGGGGGGAGTTTTACCCCTTTGAATTTCGGTGGAGGAGCTCGTATGCTTAGGAGGAGCAAGTTCATTGGTTGAAGTATTTTTACCCAGAAGCCCCTGAGTTATCCCACACCCATTCTCTGGTAGGATAAAAGAAGGAACATTGAGCAAAGGGGAGGATTCTCTACTCTAGGTCAGAGTTGGTGGCAGTTGAGACAGCAGATCTCCTCCAAGAGAGTGAATGGCAGTTTCTGGACACAACAGAACATTACAGGGGACAGATTCAGTTATATCCAGAGAAGGAACACTGGGAAATGAGTGTAAACTGTTTGCATTTTTTGTTTTTCTTCCCAGATTATTTTTACCTTCTGAATCTAAATCTTCCTGTGCAACAAGAAATTTGGTTTTGCACACATATATTGTTTCTAGGATATGCTATAATGTATTTAACATGTAAAAGATTGCCTGCCATCTAGGGGAAGAGGTGGAGGGAAGGAAGAGATAAATCAGAACAGAAGTGAGTACAAGGGATAATGTTGTAAAAAATTACCCATGCATATGTACTGTCAAAAATGTTATAATTACAAAATAAAAAGAAATTAAAAAAAAAAAAAGAAATGACCAGCAGGATGATTTCAGAAAAGGCTGGAGAAAGTTACATGAACTGATGCTGAGTTAAATGAGTAGGACCAGGAGATCATTATATGCTTCAACAGCAATACTATATGATGATCAATTCTGATGGACTTGGCCCTCTTCAACAATGAGATAAACCAAATCAATTCAAATAGAGTAGTAATGAATTGAACCAGCTACATTCAGCAAAAGAACTCTGGGAGATGACTATGAACCACTACATAGAATTCCTAATCCCTCTATTTTTGTCTGCCTGCATTTTTGATTTCCTTCACAGACTAATTATACACTATTTCAAAGTCTGATTCTTTTTGTGCAGCAAAATATCTGTATGGACATGTATACATTTATTGTATTTAACATATTTAAAATGTATTGGTCAACCTGTCATCTGGAGGAAGGGGTGGGGAGGAAGAAGGGAAAAGTAGGAACAAAAGTTTTTGCAATTGTCAATGTTGAAAAATTGTTCATGCACATATCTTATAAATAAAAAGGTGTTATAAGAAAAGGAACTCTGGCTGAAATAGATTGAAACAGTTATTGTTTTGGAAAGATTTAACTAAGCAGGCCTTACATTCCTTTATATTTTAAAAAACTATAAAAAAAAAGAAAAAAATGTCAATAGTATAAAATATTTGGGGATCTATCTGCCAAGGGGAAGTCAGGAATTATATAAGCAAAACTACAAAACTCTTTCCACACAAAAAAAGTTAGATCTAAACAAATGGAAAAATATTAAATGCACCTGGATAGGTACAGCAAATATAATAAAGATTATAATACTACCTAAACTAATCTATTTATTTAGTGCTATAACAATCAGACTTCTAAGAAACTATTTTAATGACCTAGAAAAAGTAACAACAAAATTCATCTGAAAGAACAAAAAGTCAAGAATTTCAAGGGAACAAATGAAAAAAAAAAATCAAATGGAAATGGCCTAGCTGTACCTGATGTAAAACTATATTATAAAGTACCAGTCACCAAAACCATTTGGTATTGGCTAAGAAAAAGACTAATTAATCAGTGGCATAGATTAGGTTCATAGGACAAAATAGTGAATAACTATAGCAATCTAGTGTGTTACAAACCCAAAGACCCAAACCTTTGTGATAAGAATTCATTATTTGACAAAAAATTTCTGGTAAAACTGGAAATTAGTATGGGAGAAACTATACACTGACTCATAATTAACATTTATAATGAGATTATAAATAAATTAGAAGACAAAAGTATCATTTACCTCTCAGTCTTGTGGAGGAGGAAGGAAATTGTGACCAAAGAAGAACTAGAGGTCATTATTGATCACAAAATAGAAAATTTTGATTATATTAAGTTAAAAAGCTTTTGTACAAATAAAACTAATGAGGAAAGGATTATAATGGAAGCAACAAACTGAGTAAACATTTTCACAGCTAAAGCTTCTGCTAAAGGCCTCATCTCCAAAATATACAGAAAATTGGCTCTAATTTATGAGAAATCAAGCCATTCTCCAATTGATAAATGGTCAAAGGATAAGAACGGACAATTTTCTGATGAAGACATTGAAACTATTTCTAGTCACATGGAAAAGTGTTCCAAAATATATTTGATAAGAGAAATACAAATTAAGAGAATTCTGAGATACCACTACATACCTGTCACATTGACTAAAGTGACAGGAAAAGAAAGTGAGGAATGTTGGAGGGGATATGGGAAAACTGGGACATTGATGCATTGTTGCTGGAGTTGTGTATGGATCCAACCATTCTTCAGAGCAATTATGAACTATATTCAAAATGTTATCAAACTGTGCAAACCCTTTGATCCAGCAGTATTACTACTAGGCTTCTATGCCAAAGTGATATTAAAGAAGGGAAAGGAACCTATCTGTGCAAAAATGTTTGTGCAGCCCTTTTTGTAGTGGCTAGAAAGTAGAAATTGAGGGGATACTCACCAGTTGGAGAATGGCTGAATACATTGTGATATAGGAATGCTATGGAATATTATTGTTCTATAAGTAATGACCAGCAGAATGAATACAGAGAGGTTTGGAGAGACATACATAAACTGATGCTAAGTGAAATTGGCAGAACCAAGAGATCATTATATACTTCAACAATACTACATGATGATCAATTCTGATAGATGTGGCTCTTTTCAACAATATTATGATTCAAATTAGTTCCAATTGATCTGTAATGAACAGAACCAGCTACATCCAGAGAACAAACACTGGGAAATGAGTATTTACCACATCATAACATTTTCAGTTTTTGTTATTGTTTGCTTACATTTATGTTTTGTTTTGTTTTGTTTTTCTTCTCAGGATATTTTTACCTTCTTTCTAAATCCTATCTTTCCTGTGCAACAAGATAACTATATAAATATGAATACTTATATAGTATTTAACATATACTTTAACATATTTAACATGTATGGGACCATTTGGCATCTAGGGGAGGAGGGAAGGGAAAGGAAGGGAAAAGTTGGAACAAAAGTTTTTGCAAGGGTCAATGTTGAAAAATTACCTATGCATATGTTTTGTATACAAAAAGCTATAATAAAAATAAAATTTTAAATATTTAGAGAGTCAAAAATAAACAAATAAAGCCATCAGTAAGCATCATATATAATAAGAATAAACTGGAACAATTTCCAATAAAATCAGGAGTGAAACAAGCTTTCCGACTATCACCATTACTAGGCAATATTGTATTAGAAATGCTAGCTTCTGTAATTAGAGATGAAAAAGAGAATAAAATATTAGAGTAGGCAATGAAGAAACTGAATTATCACTCTTTGCAGATGATATGATGGTATACTTAAAGAACCCTAGAGATTCTACTAAAAAGTTATTAGAAATAATCCACAAATTTAGCAATGCTGCAGGATACAAAATAAATTCACATAAATCATCATCATTTTTATGTATCACTAACAAATTCCAATAGCAAGAGATACAAAGAGAAATTCCATTTAAAATAGCAGTAAATAGTATAAAATATTTGGGAATCTATCTGCCAAGGGAAAGTCAGGAACTATATGAGTAAAACTACAAAACACTTTCCACACAAATACAATCAGATCTAAACAATTGGAAATATATTAAGTGCTCTTGGATTGGTCAAGCAAATATAATAAAGATGAAAATACTACCTAAACTAAGCTATTTATTTAGTGCTGTAACAATCAGACTCCCAATAATCTATTTAAATGACCTAGAAAATGTAACAACAAAATTCATTTGGAAGAATAAAAGGTTAAGTATTTCATTGGAACTAATGAAAAAATTAAATTAAGGTTACCTGATCTAAAACTATATTATAAAGGAAAGGTTACCAAAACCATTTGGTATTGGCTAAGACATAGACTAGTTGATCAGTGGAATAGGTTAGCTTTAAAGGACAAAATAGTGAATAACTATAGCAATCTAGTGTTTGACAAACCCAAAGACCCTAACTTTTCGGATAAGAATGCACTGTTTCACAAAAACTGCTGGGAAAATTGTAAAGCAATACAGCATAAATTAGGCATTGGCCCACACTTAATACAGTACACCAAGAGAAAATCAAAATGCATATGGCAGCATACATTGTAGGTGGAATTGTGAACGAATCCAATCATTCTGGAGAGCATTTGGAACTATGTTCAAAATGTTATCAAAGTATGCAAACCCTTTGATCCAGCACTGTTTCTACTGGTCTTACATCTCAAAGAGATCTTAAAGAAGGGAAAGGGACCCACATGTACTAAAATATTTGTGGCAACTCTTTTTTATAGTGGCTAGAAACTGGAAATTGAATGGATGTCCACCAATTGGAGAATGTCTTAATAAATTGTGGTATATTCCACTACACACCTGTCAGATTGGCTAAAATGACAGGAACAAATAATGATGAATGTTGGAGGGGATGTGGGAAAACTGGGACACTGATACATTGTTGGTGGAGTTGTGAAAGAATCCAGCCATTCTGGAGAGCAATTTGGAACTATGCCCAAAAGGTTGTCAAACTGTGCATACCCTTTGATCCAGCATTGCTGTTATTGGGATTATATCCCAAAGAAATACTAAAGAGTGGAAAGGGACCTGTATGTGCCAAAATGTTTGTGGCAGTACTTTTTGTTGTAGCTAGAAACTGGAAGTTGAATGGATGTCCATCAATTGGAGAATGGTTGGGTAAATTGTGGTATATTAAGGTTATGGAATATTATTGCTCTGTAAGAAATGACCAGCAGGAGGAATACAGAGAGGCTTGGAGAGACTTAAATCAACTGTTGCTGAGTGAAATGAGCAGAACCAGAAGATCACTATACACTTCAATACTGTATGAGGATGTATTCTTATGGAAGTGGAAATCTTCAACATAAAGAAGATCCAACTCACTTCCAGTTGATCAATATTGGACAGAAATAACTATACCCAGAGAAGGAACACTGGGAAGCAAATGTAAATTGTTAGCACTACTGTCAATCTACCCAGGTTACTTATACCTTCGGAAGCTAATATTTTTTTAAAATTTTTATTTTATTTTATAATTATAACTTTTTTTTGACAGTACATATGCATGGGTAATTTTTTACAACATTATCTCTTGCACTTACTTCTATTCAGATTTTTTCCCTTCCTCCCCCAACCCCTTCCCCCAGATGGCAAGCAGTCTTATATATGTTAAATATATTACAGTATATTCTAGATACAATATATGTGTGTAGAACTGAATTTTTTGTTGCACAGGAAGAATTGGATTGAGAAGGTAAAAATAACACTTTACACTCATTCCCCAGTGTTCTTTTTATGGATGTAGCTGATTCTGTCCATCATTAATTAATTAGAATTGGATTAGCTCTTCTCTATGTTGAAGAAATCCACTTCCATCAGCATACATCCTCGTATAGTATCATTGTTGAAGTGTATAATGATCTTCTGGCTCTGCTCGTTTCACTCAGCATCAGTTGATGTAAGTCTCTCCAAGCCTCTCTGTATTTCTCCTGTTGGTTATTTCTTATAGAACAATAATATTCCATAACATTCATATACCATAATTTACCCAACCATTCTCCAATTGATGGACATCCATTCATCTTCCAGCTTCTAGCCACTATGAAAAGGGCTGCCACAAACATTTTGGCACATACAGGTCCCTTTCCCTTCTTTAGTAGTTCCTTGGGGTATAAGCCCAGTATTAGTATGGCTGGGTCAAAGGGGTATGCACATTTTGATAACTTTTTGGGCATAATTCCAGATTGCTCTCCAGAATGGTTGGATTCTTTCACAATTCCACCAACAATGCATCAGTGTCCTAGTTTTCCCACAGCCCCTCCAACATTCATCGTTATTTGTTCCTGTCATCTTAGCCAATCTGACAAGTGTGTAATGATACCTCAGAGTTGTCTTAATTTGCATTTTCTGATCAATAGTGATTTGGAACACTCTTTCATATGAGTGGAAATAGTTTTAATTTCATCATCTGAAAATTGTCTGTTCATATCCTTTGACCATTTATCAATTGGAGAATGGCTTGATTTCTTATAAATTAAAGTCAATTCTCTGTATATTTTGGAGATGAGGCCTTTATCAGAACCTTTAACTGTAAAAATGTTTTCCCAATTTGTTACTTCCCTTCTAATCTTGTTTGCATTAGTTTTGTTTGTGTGGAAGCTAATAATTAATGTGCAACAAGAAAATGGTATTTACACACATATATTGTATCTAGGTTATATTGTAACACATGTAAAATGTATGGGACTACCTGCCATCGGGGGGAGGGAGTGGAGGGAGGGAGGGGATAATTTGGAAAAATGAATAAAAAAAAAATAAAAATTAAAAAAATTAAAAAATAAAAAAATAAAAATAAATTGTGGTATATTGATGCTATGGAGTACTATTGTTCTATAAGAAATGACCAGCAGGATGATTTTGGAGAAGCTTGGAAAGACTTACATGAATTGATGCTAAGTAAGCAGAACCAGCAGATAATTATACAGGCCAACACTAAGATTATACAATGATCAACTTTGATCTATGTAGTTCTCTTCAACAATGAGATGATTCAAACCAGTTCCAATTGTTCAGCAATTAAGACAATCAGCTATACTCAGATAGAGAACTATTGGAAATGAGTGTAGACCACAACATAGCATTTTAATTCTTTCTGTTATTGTTTGCTTGCAGTTTTATTTTCCTTATCAGGTATTTTTTTCTTTCTTTCTAAATCCAATTTTTCTTGTGTAGCAAGATAACTGTATAAATATGTATGCATATATTGTATTTAACATATATGTTAACACATTTAACAGCTTTTAGACTACTTGCCATCTAGAGGGAGGGGTGGGGATAGGAGGGGATAAGTTGCAAATGTCAATGTTGAAAAATTACCCATGCACAGTTTTTGTAAATAAAAAGCTATAATAATAATAAAAAGATCCAGATAAGCTAAGGTATGTAATTTATTGTTACAGAATTGCCAAGATATTATTAATTAAATGAGTATATGTTCTTTCACTTAGGTTGGGTCAAAGCAGTATCTGAATTTAAGTCTTTCTGATTGTAAGTACACTCTCTTAAGTCACAGACTTAATATATTCTACTTGTCAAATATGAAATGCTTAATAAATGTTGATTGATTTATTAAATAGACTATTTCATTACAATGTTAAGTATTTTGTTTTTATAATTTTAATATATTGATTCATCATATTATCATTCAATATTTTCAATTTAAGTATTTTACATATATCATCAAATTTGAAACTAAAAAATCTTATGGCCTATACCTTGCAGATATTATTTTTCCTATTTTATATGTGAGGAAACAGGTTCAGTTGCCTATCACACACATCCAATAAGTATCAGAGGTGGTTTATAAAACCAGAATATTTTGATTATCATTCTGAGAACACTCAGCTCAATTTCTTATCATTTCTTCCCCATTAGACACATTATAAGGTAGATTGTGACCTCTCCAAAGCAAGGACTCTTTCTTTGTTTTCAGAAAACTGCTGCTTAATAAATGTTTGTTAACTATCTGAATGACTGAATAGTAGATAAATCATATCCTTCTTTGGTAAAGAACTAATAAGATCAATAAGAGTGACAGTAAAATAGAAAGTGAAGGAACCTCAAATATATTTCTTTTTAAATGAGATTTTAAATTTATTTCAGATTTTTCTGATATAGTACATGAATAAATGAAACCTTTCTCTCTCTTTTAGTAGGTAGAGAGGGACAGACCAAGAGAGTGATAGAAAGAGATACAAAGAGAGAAAGAGAGAGACAGAGACAGAGATAGACAAAGTGATAGAGAGACAGGGAGACAGAGAGCATGTTTCATTAAGTATAAATACCATAACCATGATGCTCAGTTGATAAACAACAAAAAACAAAGCCAATCCAATTATACTTATCCAGTTATTTTAGATGCCAACTATGACCTAGTTCCTTGTTTGTAATTAGCAGTTCAACTAAATTTCTTACTCTGATTAACTGGAAATGTTTCAGGACCCATGAGTACCAGCAGGGTACCATCTATTTTAGTGATGGCTCAAGAATAGGCAATGAGAGTCTTCATGTACTAAATTACATTTTTTTGAGAAAATAAAAACATAAAGTGCAACTAAGTTCCATAACTCAAGTATAGTTTTATACCTGTTTATACGATTTATACAATTTATGCAAATCCACTATTAGGATATTGAAATTCTGAGTTGAAGAATACAAATTTCTTCCCAGAAGGCAATGTAACAGAGGTGTAAAAATAATGTATTAACAACTCAAATATATATATATTCAAAATAATTCAAAATAGAGACATAAGGAAGTAATAGAATAAAGGAATAATACTTTGTAGAATGATCAGGGATGTTTCCCTGGAAAACTTTGAGAATTCTTGAAGGAAAGGCAAATGGAATGACTAGAGTTTATTTTTCATGCTCTAGGCTCTCAGCCACTAGAAGAATTCTAAGCAGGTGAATTCATGTGATCACTTTTGTGTTATGAATGACATTGAATAGAGAACAAAATGAAAAAAATGAAGTTTCGTTATTCTAATGTTTAAATGACTACTCCTTAAATCCAGGATTTTGATTAAAATTTGTTATATGAAGAGATGTACTGGAATGAGACAACCAATTTGATGATAACCACTTTCAATGTGAGTATACCTTGAAAATTAACAAACATTAAAATCAGGCTTCATATTGTTGTTTGGTTTGTTTGCCAGATTTTAAAAAATGGAGAGAATATTAATAATGAAGATTAATAATAAAATTGTGTAATAAGGCAGTTGTTATACATTTACTTTTATATTATTTGGTATATATACATATATGTGTGTGTATGTGTGAGTGTGGGTGATGTCAAGAGGGCATAAAGTATTTCTAAATTACTTATAATATAATAATCAAAATCAAAATCACTCCTACTCTGCAAATTGGCAGATAAAAAATGAGATAGTCTTTATTGGAAAATGTATTGAAAGACAGAATGACTATGGTGCATTTAATGGTGGAGCCATAAATCATTACAAAATTTTGGAAATCAGTTTGTTACCATGTACATAGGATGACTAAAACATTATATCATTTTATATAATGTTCTATTAGCAAGAACATATTGAAAGGAACTCACTGATAAAAATAAAGTCCCCTTCTATACAAAAGCATTTGTAGCAGTACTTTTTTATGTAATAACAAAGAATTAGAAAAAAACATATGTTAATCAATTGAACAGTGACTAAATAAACTGTGCTACATCAATATAATGAAACATAGATGTAATGAAATATCGCTTTGGTCAAAGAAATGAATGATGTGGATAATCAAGAGCAGCAAAAGAAATCCCCATGGATTGATGCAGAATATCATGGAGTTTAAAAAAAATGAACAAATGTTAAAAAAAAGAAAAGAAAAGAAAAAAAAAAGGTAAACCATATTACATACATTCACACACACACACATATGCGCGCACACACACTCAAAAGTAAATGTTACAAAATTATAAAGACTAAGCACATCTTGAAAATGAAGATTTGAAATATCTTACTCTTTCAGAGATGAGATACTTGTGTTATTCATTGCACATATATTCAGATGTATTTGATGCATTGATCAATTATACTATTTTCCTCTTTTTGTTGTTCTGTAGATTTTAAAACTTTAATATTGGGATGATCCACTGAGAAGAAAACTGAGAGATAATGAAATTATGGGGGATGTTAAGCAAAATAACTAAACCAAAAAAAAAACATAAATAAAACACCAAACATTGACTATTTAAAAAAATATAGAATGAACTATTTTCCTTGAATTCAATTCATCATCCAAGACTCCACATCATTCTAGGAGCACTGTACTTGTTGGTAAGCTGCAAGAGGAAAAATGGAGAGAAATTACAATGAAAAGAATAGGACAAAAAAAAAGAAATTAAGTATGAAATTATCTGCTAGTTGAGCAGATAAGCAGGAGCTTTTGATAAGGAATATGAGATGTAATGAATGACTGCTGGGATAAGCAATCATTTTACACATAAATCTAAGTAACTAAGGACACCTATGACCCCTATAGTGAGTTTCATTAGATTGAAACTTCTTTTTATTTGAGTTTTATAGTCTATGTTCTTGCTAAAAGAATTTGGGAAAACACGGAAAATATTTTCACATAGTTAGGTTCCTAGATTTCTGAATGAGAACAATGAGCCACAAAATGTTGAGAAATACCCCTCAGTATTTTGTAAGGAAGGATCCAAGCATTTATTGAGCATTCTACCATTTGCCATGGACTATGTTGTGTACTTTAAAAATCACAATTTAATTTAATTCTCACAACAAATTTGGGAGATAAGTGAAATTTTTATCTTCATTTTACAGTTGAGAAAATTGAGCCTGAGTTTGAATGACTTTCCCAAGATTAGAGAAGTAATAAATGTCTGAGACTAGATTTGAATTTAGGTCTATCTCATTCCAGACCCCATTGCTTTATACCATCTTTTGTGCTATACAAATGCCTTTGGCACAAAAAAAATATTTTCCATTTTTGATACAAAAAAGAAAAAAAGTCTGTAGATTGCATTGTAGAGCTCTGCTTTTTGATTTTTGTTTGTGTTTTAATTGTTCATTAAACAGCCTTTCCAGGATGGAAGAGATACTTTCCCCATGTTAAAAGTAACATTGACCAATTATAGGAAAGTATCTTTGACATACATCCAGAGAATACAGATGATCCAGTTTGTGCATAAAGTCTTTATTCTCTGATACATATCAATAAACTTCTCTGAATAGTGGCTTCCTACAAAATATTCTCATATTTTCGAAACTCAAGTTAGTTTTGAAACTAATATTAAAAGCCATGAAGCCAAAAGCATTTTTCTAGTTTAAAGTATACTGTATGTAATTCTGATTTATGACAAAATTGGTTAGCTTCTTTTTTCAAGGAATGATATTATTGAAACATGAACTATAATGACTAGGATCATTAACTTACAGGATGAAGTATATAAGATCATTGGAACAAGAAGGATCCTTAGAAATCAATTGGATTCAAACTTTGATAATTAAATCCAGTCCAAAACAATCCAATTCAGTTCACATTCATCTAATCCAATTCAATGATCACTTAGCATGTGCAAAGTACTCTGCCAGGTTCTGAAGACAAAAAAAAAAATTTAAAGAGACAAGAGTTTTGAAGAGCTTTCAATTTACTAAAGGACTTATGCATTTTCATCATTTTATATATGAAGATCATGAGATCCACTGACATTAAATGGCTTGTCCAATTGTATGATAATAAGTAATCTTGCTCTTCTGATTGCAAATCTAGTCCTCTTCCTTCACCCCCTTTTTTTCAAACACAGATATAATTGGTTATATATCCTCTTGGTCAAGTGGTACCTTCTATATCTACAAATGGAATAATCTGAACATCATTTCAATTCAACTAGGGTGAGTCAGAGGAGAGTAGGACTCATCTCAGGTTTTTAATGAGTTAGGCTAATTTGGATCCATTTTCTGTTGTCAATCTGAAATATTGCAAATATTGTTAGCATCCATCAAATTCAGCACCCTACTGTCAAGTGCTATATGCCATTTGTTAGCCATGGTTTTGCTTTTCACTAGATCCACATAATACCCCATGATTCAATTTTAGCCTCAATACAAAATCTGAAGAAATTACTTAGAATTTACACTTTATGTGGTTTTCTCTTCAATGCTATAACATATTAAATTGACTGTTTCCTTCCACACATGTATACTACAATTAATCTGCTGTAATACTCTATTATCTTGCTTAAACTTGATAGTTGATTAGAAAGATAATATGCTGATTCTATATCACAAACTTGCAGAGGGAAAATTATGCACATGAGATTTATTACACTATCTATAAACTTATTCAATAGGATAAAATAAATCCATGCATTGAGGTATCTGTTGATATGGCAAAATATTTCCTAAATTGACTGAACATTGAAACAACTGGGGTATGGTGAAAAAAAAATTCTGGATCAAGTTAGAAAACCAGGATTCATATTTTTCTTTCCTATTTACCTTTTGTGTATTTTTGGACAAGGCTTTAATTTTTTTGACAGTTCATTTTCATGATATGTGACCTGAGGAACTAGGACTATGAGAGTTCAAACTACCTTCTAGCTTCAATACTAGGAAACTCATTACCATAGTTATTAAGTAGTTCTTCTACTTTGAATACTTTAGTCACTTCCCTGATTTGTGTATCCCATGTAGGGATACAATTTTCATCTCCTCCATGCTTATGTATCTGTGCATGGATTCTTGTCCATGTCTTTCCATAAATCAACTATAGAAGGTCTACCAAATTTCTTGTCATCCTTTAAATATATTAGACATTATAGAGATTCCAGTAGTTTGTGTAGAGCAATCTTAAATCATCACTTTTTCTTGCTGGATAATAGATCAAATTTGTTTTCAAATCATACATTATTTTGATAATCTTTTTTGCATTGATTCTTTTGTACAATTCTTTGCTGTTCATATATTGTATGAAGACTGGTTATTTCCACAATGACTCTCTAATAGTTATGAGAAATCACTAGTGGAATGTGATGAAATAAAATGTGTTGTTCACAGTGCCAATATCCCACAACGACTTATTCAAATATTTTTGATTGAAAGACTACATAATAATGTAATATGTAAATAGGATGATGATTTGCAAACACTTCTCTTACAACCAATAAATTTGGTAGGTATCCCAAATATTGTTATCCCAAGTTTACTTAGGACTGAAACCAAGGATCTGAAAGGTTAAATGATTTGTGCAGGGTCAAACAGCTATAAAGTATTTAAAATGTGATTTGCATACACATTTCTAGACTCTAAGCTCAGTGATCTATTCAGTAAGATGTATTTCTGTGAAAATAAAAGGGCTTGCAACATGATAGAATGGAGATCAAATTCCTTGATTATTTTAGGTGTCCTATACGATTAGAGCTATATTACAATTACTTTAATCCTATCATTTTATAACTTGGGAGGAGGAGGTAGTGTCATAATTCTTGCTAGAGAATTCCATAGAAATATCATGTAGAATTTTCAAATATTTAGGGAAAAATACTCTTATTTATAATGCATACTACAAACAAAGATTTCATGGGGAATACTGTAATTAAAAAAAAAAAAGTTTAGAAGAATATTTAAGCCAGAAGATAAATATATACACACATAAGTAACTGAAGTCAAAGTCAGGTCATTACTGTATAGATCTTTGGCAACATCACTTCTTCAGATCATTGATGCTTTCATGTTGAATTGGAACACTGAATTGATAAATGGTTCATTATCTCCTTGATCTTTCATTATTTTTGTTTCCCTGAGGACAAAGTTAACTTCCTAATATATTTTAATATATTGATTTCTTATGGTTATATCCGTGCCACATGGTGTAAGTTGAACATTTGGCAACTGTCTCACAAATCTGAACTAATATTATGGAAAACAAATGTCATGGAACCCTAGAAAACCACTTCAGGCTAAATGCATCCACCAAACTAAGTCATTAACTGACTGATCTGAACCTTGGTTTGCATTATGTAGCTATCCTATATGCTTAACACTTTTTCACATGCATATATGGTTTGGTGCAGCTTTTATTTTCACCCCAAGCATTTCACCTTGTTAAAATGCAAATCAATTCTGGAACTAAAATAGCTTATGAATGCAATGTAATTTAAAACACACACATTCATTTAACCTCTGAAATAGAATGATATAGGTGATGCCTCATAGAGATAGAGAATCATGTCATTATCTAGAAAAACAAAGATTCATATTTTCCCCCTTCAGGGCCAAGGAAATATTTGATTAATTATTAGACAACTTAGAGAGTGAATTCCTTCAAGAAATCACTTCATCCTTTCATTAAAATTTTTAAGTTGTTCAATGGAAGACAGTCTACTATTGGACTGATTTCTCATTACACTACATACTCTATGCTCCAGTCAAAGTGACGTACTTATAATCTCTGGTATAAGTTTTAACATTTTCCACATTCCCTTTTTTTCAAGTGAATCATTCACAACCAGAATTCTGTTCCTCCTCATCTTTGTCTGTTTCAGTCCCTCATTTCAAGACTCATCCCAAGTTATAATATCTTATCTGAGACTATTCTTGATTTCCACTGTGTCTTTGTGAGTACTAATCCATAAACTACTCTCACATATTATATATATTTATGTGTATATATATATATATATATATATATATATATATATATATATATATATATGTATATTTTTTATTTCATAATCAATCAACAAAACATTGTTTTCCTATGAACTGGTGAATACAAATACAAAAATTAGATGGTCCTTAACCTCAAGGAACTACCATTTCACTAATCTCTAGCAGATAGTTTTTTCCCAGTAGAATGAAAGCTTGAAGACAAGGTTTTATTGTCCTTCTATTCCCATCGCTCACACAAAATGACACACATAGTAGGAACTTACTGATTGCTTGTGGAATGAATCATTGAACAAGGATCCCTAACTTGGGAGATTAGTTTCCATAAATATATTTTTAAATAACTGTATAATCACAAATTATTTTTGAAGCCGCTTTGTTCATTTTTTACCATTAAGCCTCATGAAAAGATTGAGAGTATTAATTGAAATAGCTCTTTTTATTTATTTATTTTTTTATTTTATAATTATAAATTTTTGACAGTATATATGGATGAGTAATTTTTTTATAACATTATCGTTTGTATTCATTTTTCCAAATTTTCCCATCCTTCCCTCTACTCCCTCCCCTAGATGACAGGCAATCCCATACATTTTACATGTGTTACAGTATAACCTAGATACAATATATGTGTGTAAATCCAATTTTCTTTTTGCATGTTAAGTATTAGATTCCGAAGGTATAAGTAACCTGGGGAGATAGTACTAACAATTTACATTCATTTACCAATGTTCCTTCTTTGGGTGTAGCTGATTCTGACCATCATTGATCAATTGGAACTGAATTAGATCTTCTTTATGTTGAAGATATCCACTTCATCAGAATACAGCCTCATACAGTTTTGTTGTTGAAGCATATAATGATCTCTTGGTTCTGCTCATTTCACTCAGCATCAGTTGATGTAAGTCTCTCCAAGCCTCTCTGTATTCATCCTGCTGGTCATTTCTTACAGAACAATAATATGCCATAACATTCATATACCATAACTTACCCAACCATTTTCCAATTAATGGACATCCTTTCATCTTCCAGTTTCTAGCTACTACAAAAAGGGCTGCCACAAACATTTTGGCACATACAGGTCCCTTTCCCCTCTTTAGTATTTCTTTGGGATTTAAGCCCAATAGCAGCACTGCTGGATCAAAGGGTATGCACAATTTGATAACTTTTTGGGCATAGTTCCAAATTGCTCTCCAGAATGGCCAGATTCTTTCATAGATGCACCAACAATGTATTAGTGTCCCAGTTTTCCCACATCCCCTCCAACATTCATCATTATTTGTTCCTCTCATCTTAGCCAATCTGACATATATGTAGTGGTATCTCAGAGTTGTCTTAATTTGCATTTCTCTTACCAGTAGTGATTTGGAACACTCTTTCATATGAGTGGATATAATTTCAATTTCATCATCTGAGAATTGACTATTCATATCCTTTGACCATTTATCAATTGGAGAATAGTTTGATTTCTTATAAATTAGGGTCAGTTCTTTATATATTTTGGAACTGAGACCTTTATCAGAACATTTAACTATAAAAATATTTTCCCAATTTGTTACTTCCTTTCTAATCTTATTTGAATTAGTATTACTTGTACAGAAACTTTTTAGTTTGATGTAATCAAAATCTTCTATTTTGTGATAGATAATGATCTCTAGTTCTCCTCTGGTCATAAATTCCTTCCTCCTCCACAGGTCTGAGAGGTAGACTATTCTCTATTCCTCTAATCTATTTATGATCTCATTCTTTATGCCTAAATCATGGACCCATTTTGATTTTATCTTGGTATATAATGTTATGTGTGGATCCATATCTAATTTCTGCCATACTGATTTCCAGTTTTCCCAACAGTTTTTTTCAAATAATGAATTTTTATCCAAAATGTTAGTATCTTTGGGTTTGTAAAAGACTAGATGGCTATAGATGTACCCTTTTTTGTCCTTTGTATCTAATCTGTTCCACTGATCTACTGGTCTATTTCTTAGCCAATACCAAATGGTTTTGGTGAATGCTGCTATATAAGTTTTGATCAGGTACACCTAGACCACCTTCACCTGATTTTTTTTCATTAGTTCCCTTGCAATTCTTGACCTTTTATTCTTCCATATGAATTTTGTTGTTATTTTTTCTAGGTCATTAAAATAGTTTCTTGGGAGTCTGATTGGTATAAAACTAAATAAATAGATTAGTTTGGGAAGTATTGTCATCTTTATTATATTCGCTCAGCCTATCCAGGAGCACTGAATGTCTTTCCAATTATTTAAATCTGACTTTATTTTTGTGGCAATTATTTTGTAATTTTGCTCATATAATTCTTGACTATTCTTTGGTACATGGATTCCCAAATATTTTATACTCTCAACATTTTTTTGGAATGGAATTTCTCTTTGTATCTCTTGCTGTTTCATTTTGTTGTTGATGTATAAAAATGCTGAGGATTTATGTGGATTCATTTTGTATCCAGCAACTTTGCTAACGTTGTGAATTATTTCTAATATCATTTTATTAGCATCTATAGGATTTTCTAAGTATACCATCATATCATCTGCAAAAAGTGACAGTTTAATTTCCTCATTTCCTACTCTAATTCCTTGAATCTCTTTCTCGGCTCTTATTGCCGAGGCTAGCGTTTCTAGTACTATATTGAATAGTAATGGTGATAGTGGGTAACCTTGTTTCACTCCTGATCTTACTGGGAAAGGTTGCAGTTTATTTCTATTGCATATTATGCTTACTGAAGGTCTTAAATATATGCTCCTGATTATTCTAAGGAATAATCCATTTATTCCTATACTCTCAAGAGTTTTTAGTGGGAATGGATGTTGGATTTTGTCAAATGCTTTTTCTGCATCTATTGAGATGATCATATGGTTCTTATTAATTTGATTATTAATATGGTCAATTATACTAATAGTTTTCCTAATATTAAACCAGCCCTGCATTCCTGGTATGAATCCTACTTGATCATAGTGTATTATCCTGGGGATGATTTTCTGAAGTCTTTTTGCTAATATCTTATTTAAGATTTTAGCATCAATATTCATTAAGGAAATTGGTCTACAGTTTTCTTTCTCAGTTTTCAATCTACCTGGTTTAGGTATCAGTACCATGTCTGTGTCATAAAAGGAGTTTGGTAGGACTCCTTCATCCCCTATTTTTTCAAATACTTTATATAACATTGGGGTTAGTAGTTATTTAAATGTTTGGTAGAATTCACATGGAAATCCATCTGGTCCTGGGGATTTTTACTTGGGGAGTTGGTTAATAGCTTGTTCTATTTCTTTTTCTGAAATGGGACTATTTAAATGATTTATCTCCTCCTCTCTTAATCTAGGAAGCCTATATTTTTTGAGGAAGTCATCCATTTCACTTAAGTTATCAAATTTATTTCCTTATTATTTCTCTAATTTCCTCTTCATTGGTGGAAAGATCCCCTTTTCATATTTAAGACTAACAATTTGATTTTCCTCTTTCCTTTTTCTGATCATATTTACCAAAGGTTTATCTATTTTATTGGCTTTTCCATAAAACCAACTCTTGGTTTTATTTATTAATTCAACTTTTTTTTTAACTTTCAATATTATTGATTTCTCCTTTTAATTTTAATATTTTAAGTTTGGTTTTTTGGTTGGGGGTTTTTAATTTGGTCTTTTTTTGGCTTTTTAAGTTGAGGGCTCAACTTCTAATATTCTCTTTCTCTATTTTGTTCAAATAAGGCTCTAAAGATATAAAAGTTCCCCTTATTACTGCTTTAGCTGCATCCCACAGATTTTGGTATGATGTCTCATCATTGTCATTATCTTGGGTGAAATTATTAATTGTTTCTATAATTTGCTGTTTCACCCAGTCATTCTTTAAGATGAGATTATTCAGTTTCCAATTACTTTTTAGTCTATTTACACCTAACTTCTTACTGAATGTAGTTTTTATTGCATTGTGATCTGAGAACAAGGCATTTATTATTTTTGCCTTCTTTCATTTAATTTTGAGTTCTTTATGTCCTAATATATGGTCAATTTTTTCATAGGTTCCATGAACTGCTGAGAAGAAAGTATATTCCTTTCTATCACCATTCAATTTTCTCCAAAGGTCTATAATACCTAGTTTTTCTAATGTTCTATTTACCTTTTAAATTTCTTTCTTATTTATTTTGTGGTTTGATTTGTCTAAGTCTGAGAGTGCAAGTTTGAGATCTCCCACTATTATCATTTTACTGTCTGTTTCTTCTTGCAATTCTACTTTCTGGCAGGGTATATTTTCCTTCTTAATCTCTTTTTATTAGATCAACTTCTGCTTTTGCTTGATCTGAGATAAGGTTGGCAACCCCTGCTTTTTTGACTTTACCTGAAGCATAATAGATTCTGCTCCAACCTTTTACCTTTACTCTGTATGTATCTCCCTGCTTTAAGCATGTTGCCTGTAAACAACATATTGTAGGGTTCTGACTTTTGATCCAATCTGCTTTCCATCTCTGTTTGATGGGAGAGTCCATCCCATTCATATTTACAGTTAAAATTACTAACTCTGTATTTCCTGCAATCATATTATCCCCTGATTATGTTATTTTCTCTTAACCCTCTGAACTCCTTCCCCAATATTTAATTTATAGACCCTACTTGTGATGTGCAGCCCTCCCTTTTTAGTACCCCTCCCCCCTCATTTTAAGTCCCTTCCCTTTTCTTGTACCTTTCCCCTATTCCTCTTTTTCTTTTTCCCTTTTCCTTTCCCCCCTTTTAATGAGGAGAGAGAGAATTCTCTGAAAAACAATTATATCAATTATTTACTCTTTGAGCCAACTCTAATGAGAGTAAGATTCACACATCGTTTCTCCCCCTCTCTAAATTCCCTCAGATGTGGTAGGTTTTTTATGCCTCTTCCTGGGATGTAGAATCCCTCTTTTTATCACTCCTTCCCCTTTTTCTGATACTGCCCCCTTCCCTTTACTACTCCCCTTTTTATATCACTAAAATCAAATTATCTGTATGAACTTTCTGTATATCCACAACAGAGATACTTTTTTCAATAGTTCTTTTTACCTTTTTTTTTCTCTTCAATCTTGTGCATGTAGATCAAATTTTTTGTTTAAGTCTGTTTTTTTTTTCTTAGAAACAAATGGAATTCCTCTGTTTCATTAAATGACCATCTTCTTCCATGGAAGAAAATGCTAAACTTAGCTGGGTAGTTTATTCTTGGTTGCAATCCTTGATCTTTTGCCTTTCAGAATATCAGGTTCCAGGCCCTTTGATCTTTTAATGTGGAGGCAGTCAGATCTTGAATGACCCTTATTGTGGCCCCTTAATATTTGAATTGCTTTTTTCTAGCTGCTTGCAATATTTTTTCCTTTGTTTGGTAGTTCTGCAGCTTAGCCACAATGTTCCGTGGAGTTCTTTTTTTATGGTCTTTTTCAGATGGTGTTCGATGAATTTATTCAATACCTATTTTCCCTTCTGTTTTTAATACCTCTGGACAGTTCTTTTTGATGAGTTCCTGTAAAATAGAATGTAGGCTCTTTTTTTGATCATAATTTTTGGGAAGTCTAATGATCCTCAGATTATCTCTCCTAGATCTATTTTCCAGGTCTATAGAGTTTCCCAGTAAGTATTTGACGTTATTCTCCAGTTTTTCATTGTTTTTTGTTTTGTTTGACTGATTCTTGGGTTCTCAATGAATCATTCATTTTTATTTGTGCTGTCCTGATTTTTAATGAGTTATTTTCTTTATTCACATTTTTTATTTCTTTTTATATATGCCCAATTGAGTTTTTAAATGAATTATTTTGCTCTATTGAATTTTTTTCCATTTCTCTAATGTTTTTTTTTTATTTTTTAATTTCTTTTTCCCATTCAGAAATCCTACTTTCTTGAGAATTTTTTATCTTTTCCAATTGAGAAATCTTACTTTTTCTGTGATTTTTTAACCTTTTCTAATTCACATATTTTTTCCCTGCATCTCCTGTGAATTCTTTATTTTTTCCAACTCAAATTTCAGGATGTTATTATCCTCTATCATAGCTTCTCTTTCCTTTCCCCATTTTTCTGCAAATTCTCTTAAACTTTTTAATAGTCTCTTTCCAGGAGAGAGTTATGTGATGGGAGGCAGGTATCGTTCCCCTTTAGAGTGTTATCTGCTGACTCTTTGATGTTTAACTTCCTCGGGGTTGGATACCTGCCTCTTTCTCTGTGTAGAAAAGTATCAATCGTTCTTTTTCAGCTTCTTACTCATTGTTTAAAATTCTGTTTGGTGCCTGCCCTTGAAGTAAGAGGTTTTATTTACTTATTTTTTATCTATCTATCTATCTATCTATCTATCTATCTATCTATCTATCTATTCATTCATTCATTCATTCATTTATTTGTTTGTTCATTTATTTATTCATTCAATCATTTAATTATTTATTTATTCATTCATCTATCTATCTATCTATCTATCTATCTATCTATCTATTCATTCATTCGTTTGTTTGTTGTTTTGTTTGTTTGTTTGTTTATTTATTTATTTGCCAGCTTCCTCCCGGACCAGATGGATGCAGAGGGTCCTTTGCCTGAGCTAAGAGATAGCTCTGGGAAAGAGTTCTCTTCCTCCCTACCCCCTCCCCAGAAATGCCTCAGAGGTAGTTAGCAGGGCTACACTGTGAGGAGTGCCCAGTGAAGGACCCTGCTGTGTGGCCTAGCGACTGCCCTGAGGTTTAAGGCTAAACAGTGAAGTCACTAATCCCAGCCAATGCTTCCCGTGGGGCGTGGATATCAGCAGCTGAAGTGAAAAGCCCCTGAGCTCAAACTGGAAGTGTCTGCCCAGAAACAGGGTCCCTATTTCAAAGGTTCTCCTTCTCTGGGATTTTTGCTACTCTGGGAATTCTGGGTCTGCTAGAGTTCCACTGCCTCAGGCTGAGCCTGGCACTATGTGGATTAGATGTTGCCTCAGGCTGTGTCTTTGCTGTTCAGGCTCTTAACTATCCCAAGGAGAAGCCCCAGGCTGCAGAAGGTGTCTTCACAGCAGTGCTGAGATCTATTAAGTCATTTCTGGATTGGGGTGGATTAAGGATCTGGCTTTATATTTTAAAGTGGCTTGATTTCTCTTCTGAATTGCTGTTTTATAAGCAGAGAAGAGCTATCATCCTGTGCCAGATCCCTCTATCTCAGTGGCTTCTCTGATCCCAGAGTTCTCCCCAGCCCATTTGGGGCAGTGTGTTTGCACCTAACCTTGTCTGTGCTGGCCTTTTTTTTTTTTTTTTTTTTTTCCCTCCCCTCAGAACCGATCTTTTCTGTTGAAATTCCAGATTCTCTTCAGCTAGTAAATTGTGCTTCTAATCCTTGTGGGTTTTGTCAGTCCAGAGTTATTTTTGAGGCTGATTTAACTAATTGGTAATGAGGGAAGAAGGGAGCTTACAAATTCGTGTGTATCTTCTCCACCACCTAGCTACCTTTTTTTAATGAAGATCAGAGAAACCATGAAGCTCTGGCATATCAACCCTCTTATTGTTCTGGAATTCATCAAAATAATGGAATTATAAGATTATGTGTTTATTTATTAGTGGCAAAAAATAGAAACACCAAAGATATTTGTAAAGAGATTAGGGCTTTTCAACTATACTATGTTTGCTCCTCACGTGGAGTTTTTATCTTCAAGCATATAAAGACAAAATAGAACAGTTAAGTTGCTCCATTTAATTAAGGTCCTTCCAAAATCTATCTTTTATATGCCTCATTATAGATATCTAGAAACATTGGCTTTGACTCAAATATTTGTTTGCTGAACTTGGCGGGCCTTTTTATTAAGGTCAAGCTTTATATGTTTCTAACATTGTCTGTTCTTCTAGTTTTGGTATTGATTTAGCAAATTTTAAATCATTTTTTAAAATTGAATAGAAAGATGCTACTCATAGTTTACAAATATAAAATTGGAAATGTCTTAGAGGATATCCAATAGGATATTATCATTTTATAGATGAGGAAACAGATAACCAAAAAATTTAAAACCCTCCTAATGTCACATAAGTAATTAAATCTTGCTTTAACAAATAAGAGTATCATGGAATAGACTCACTTTTCATGGAATTTAAGAAATATGAATTTGAATAATTAGATCCCATGAAAATAAATTTAATAGAACCATTACATAATTTTGAACAACATTTCTTAATGTTTTTGAATGAAGTCACTTGTTCTTATGCTTTTTTCATGACAGAATGAATACATCACCAAAAATATGTGGGGACAGAAATGTTATGATTTTGTTAAGTGTCCTCACATGGAATGCTAATTTTAGAAAACATATAAGCAAATTACACATGAAATCAAATCAATATCACCATCCTGGTTGTGAGGCTTTGTTTCTGGTGCTGTGGGGAGGCAGAGTTATTCTGCACAGGCCATTTGGTATTCTAAATGTTACATAAACTGTGATATTTATGAAGCATGAACAGCAGCCAGTAATCTCCTCTGTAAATGAATTTGTTCATTTCTGTTGCTATCACTGCTGGATCCATTTTGATATCCTCAGAGGATACATGAGACATTGTATATTCAAAATTCAGACATAGTGTGACTGTGTTCTACCCTCATGAATGCATTAACTATAGAAACATATTACTCATACGTTGAGTATTGAATTAAACTCTATACAAGGTAAATTTAATACAGTCTATTCAGAGATAAAAACATCACCTACTAAATCATGCACAATTATGAATCGGATCTATAAGCCATCTAATCAGCAACACAATATATCAACTCTAATTCATCACCTATTGCAAAGAACACTCTTTGCACCAAATCACATGCACTATCCTGAAAAGCATATTGAGAGATATTTAAATCACATTGAACAGATGCATATTTCAGGGAATTTAATCAGTTCGGTCAATGGCATAGTCCTTGCACATCAAATGTTCTGCTAGATACAAAGATACTTTGAGGAGCTTCTGACAGGGCACAAGGACTCCAGCAAAGCAAACTTCTAAAATAACTTTAAAATCACACTTGTAGTAATACCTAGCTGACTATTGAGCACTAAAACCTTTGCAATTTTGGAACACAATTAGTACCTTAGAAAAACCTAAAATAGCACTTCTGTTCAACTAGGCATAAATAAATTTGTTGCTTCAGAAAATTGTTGAGTAAAATAAAAGGCTGTCAGGACAAAAAAGGAGTGGCTTTTTCCACTTTTTCATTTTGAAAAACATGTGTGTATGTGCATATATGTGTGTGTTTCTCAATGAAGTAAAGGTGAGCACAAGTGAACTGAAGCAGCAAAATAGAGTAAAAAATTGCTTAATAGTAGGACAAAATCTTAGAAATTATTATTCTAGCTTTCTTTTGTTATATGCTAGATAAATGACATGTCCAAACATGATTTATTAAAAGTCATATCAAATTGTTTTCATGGCTAGAAGAATGTGGTGTCCTTCCCTTCCAAACATCTGGGGCAGTCTTGAACATGTGGATCATTATGATACCAATGGTTCTCATGACATGTGTGATTAAGGATAAGGAGCCCTTATGTGTAAAGAATTAAGGTCAGGTCATATAAAAATTAAAATAAGACTTTATATTTTATCTTAGTGGCAACTGAGAAACACTTTAGTTTATTGAACATTTTATGTGGTACTTTCTACATGCCAAGCACTATCCTGACAACTAAATATTATCTCACATCTCATATCTTCACAATGAATTTGAGAGATAGGTGCTGTTATTATCGGTGATATTATAGGAAACTGAGACAGAAGTTAAGTGACTCTTCCAGATCACACAGTGAGTAAATCTGAGGCCTGATTTGAATTTAGATCATCACCTTGGGGAATGATATGTTAGACATGTAGTTAAAGAAGATCACTTTGGCAGCTTTGGAGGATATACTAGAATGGGCATAGATATGAGTAAGGGAGGCATATTAAGATTTTGTAATCCAAGTGAGAAGTTATTATGGTATAAACTAGTATCAGTTGTGTTGGCAGAGTGAATGAGAGATGTAAGCAATGTAATGAAGAATGGAAATGACAACACTTGACAACTGCCTGATATAAGAAGTAAGGAACTGAGAATAACACTGAGGCTTAAAAATCTGGTAGACTGAAAAGTTGATATTACCTTAAATGGGAAGATTATTTCAATTTTAACATTTGAGTTTGAAATGCCTGTAAAACATTCAGTTCACAATCTACCTTAGGCAGTTGATGTTGAGGAAGTGGAGGTCTGGAAATAATTGGAGATGGATACTAAGATTTGGAGATCATTTACAAAGAAATGATAATTAAACCCACCAGGCTTGATGTGATCATTAACTAATGAAAGACTAGAAGAGAACCCAGAATTAAGTATTGGGATATACAAGAAATAAATGAAAATCCAGTAAGAAAGACTCAAAGAGAACAACTAAATGGGTAAAAAGAATTAACTAGTTAAGAGTCATGTTAGAAAAATCCAGAAAAGAAAAGCTAGGTTGAAAGGGTGTTCAATTGTTTCACATGTTTAGAGAGTTCAAGAAAAACATTTAGAAACAACCTTTTGTTTCGAAATTTAAGAGGTTCTTAGTAACTTAGAAAGAACAACTTTAGTTAAATGATGTGACTAGTTGTCAGATTTCAAAAAGTTGGGAAATAAGTGAACTGCTTCCTCTTCCCCTTGCCCTTAGAATTCAATTAAGAAAATTTGAAGAAATTTTGGTTCATACCATAGGGATTTTAGAAGCTAGAGATGATTTTTTTAAAGATGAGTAGACAAATATTTTTATAGGTAACTATGAAGGAACTAATAGAAAAAAAAAACTTACAGGAAGGGGAGAAAAAGTGAATGGGTCAATATATTTATACAAAAATATTCCATTTCTTCTTTGGTTCATCTCATAATTCAGAAAACAAAACGTCCAATGAGAATTAAGAATGGATTCATGGAAAAAATAGATGAATCTGTCTGTCACATATTGAATCAAAATATAGTTGTAGAGAATGTTGAAGGAAAATATCATTCCATGCTTAGAAGTAAATATTGAATTATTATAACAGCAATTTCAACAATAGCAGCATCAACAAGTTATAATCATAATCACAATAATGTAATGGATTAGATTTAATGAAAATGGGACATAGATGAGGATAAGCTAGAATGAACAGATTACAAGTTCAATTGCAGACTAATTTTTTTAATGATCATAAAATCATTAATACATGATGACACTCCAGGGGATCAATGGGAGCAATCTTTATTTAACTTCCACCTGGACAGATGTCTCTATTTCTATGAATACTTATTAGAACTTTGGTGGCAGCTCCCAATAAGTCAAGAATAGAAAGACAACAAAGTGATTTCCCTAAAACAATTCCTGAGACAGAAAAATTACAGGAATTTTGTCACTTTTGCAATATGTGTTGGTAAGATAAATATAGAATTGTTTTGGACAGTCATAAATGGTATTCATTGTTTATCTAACTTTATTTTCATTGTTTTTTAACACAGGAAAGACTTTAATAATTTAATAACTTTTGGTTTACTATATGAATCTTTTTTTTTTTCTTTAGAAGTTTGTTCATACCTGTTTTCTTCAGAAGCTATTTTCAGAGATATTTTTTGGGGGATATCTTTAGTTCTTTCAAGGTGGTATCATCTAAAGAGAAGTGTGCATATGTCTGTCCTGATCTACTCTCTGGTCTCTGAGTGACCCCAAGAACTCTTTTATGCCCTGGAACTGTGAGGGTGGTCTTCTCACTATTATGGTTGTAAGCTCTGGTGTATTAGTGCTCTTCCTTGCTTGGGACTGCCACCCAGGACTTTGATGAGCACAATCAACTGAACACTGACTTAGTGCTTGCAAAGAGAACCTTGTAATCTCCTTTTAGCCTGTAGTTTGACCCTCCTATGGGCTGAGAGCTCCAGCAGCAGTTATGACTGCTGATTCAGTGTCTCCCATGGCCCTCTCTCAATTTTTTGGATCCTGATCTGTTCTGGAATGCATTATGATGGTCTATGATTTACTCTAATATAGGTGTGATAGACGTTTCCTGCTGATGCTCTATATTATCTCTGGGTGGGAAATGATTTCACAACATTCTTTTATGGGTTCTGTTTTTCCACATTATTTAAATACATTTAGAAGGTATTGGGAGAGCTCAGAAAAGTTGTCTTTTCTCTGCCATCTAAGCTCCACTTGTCTTTAACTTTTGGCTTTTTTTTTTTCTTTCCCTTTGGATGACTCTGAAACCTTGAAATCAGGTTGATATAAAATCTCTTAACTTGCTTTTGTAGCAACACTATTTCACTTTCTGATTGTTTCCCATTTTTTTTTACCTTCTAGATGTAGGAGATGAAAGCATATAGCTCATAGTTCACATTTCCCAACCTGAAATCCTATGATCATGTTTACCTACTGTTTCCTTTGTTTTTCTCAATCAGAGATAAATAGTTCTCATTCTTTTGACTTTTGTTCTTTACTTTTGATCTTGGAACTTTTATTATTTTAAATTTCTTAGTACAAACTGTAGAGCTCTACTACAAATGTAACCTTTTAGAACACATATTATTATAGCATACTAATTTAAATTACTATATAAAATAATACTGCAGATAGCAATAAGGGAAACTATGTTCAGGAAATGATTATATACATATTTATAGCTTATATTCAATTATATTTCCCCAATATATAATTTGTTCCTATTGTACAACCTATGTAGTCAGCTAACTATTTCTATTTTGCTTTCTCCACTATTTACTTAACGGAACTTATTCTGAAATGGACATTTTTCCTCAACTTGGAGACTTATACTTTTAATCTCAACCTAAGTCTAATCATCTAGATATGATCATGATCTATTTGAACTCATTCCTTAATAACTAATGAATTTACCCCTTCATTCCTCTTGCTGGTCATTTCTTACAGAGCAATAATATTCCATAACCTTCATATACCATAATTTACCCAACCATTCTCCAACCATCATGTCATCTGCAAAAAGTGATAGTTTGATTTCCTCATTTCTTTGAATCTCTTTCTCGCCTTTTATTGCCGAGGCTAGCATTTCTAGCACTATATTGAATAGTAACGGTGATAGTGGGCAACCTTGTTTCACTCCTGATCTTACTGGGAAAGGTTGTAGTTTATTTCTATTGCATATTATGCTTACTGAAGGTCTTAAATATATGCTCCTGATTATTCTAAGGAATAGTCCATTTATTCCTATACTTTCAAGAGTTTTTAGTAGGAATGGATGTTGGATTTTGTCAAATGTTTTTTTCTGCATCTATTGAGATGATCATATGGTTCTTATTAATTTGATTATTAATATGGTCAATTATATTAATAGTTTTCCTAATATTAAACCAGCCCTGCATTCCTGGAATAAATCCTACTTGATCATAGTGTATTATCCTGGGGATGATTTTCTGAAGTCTTTTTGCTAATATCTTATTTAAGATTTTAGCATCAATATTCATTAAGGAAATTGGTCTATAATTTTCTTTCTCAGTTTTCGCTCTACCTGATTTAGGTATCAGTACCATGTCTGTATCATAAAAGGAGTTTGGTAGGACTCCTTCATCCCCTATTTTTCAAATAATTTATATAACATTGGGGCTAATTGTTCTTTAAATATTTGGTAGAATTCACATGTGAATCCATCTGGTCCTGGGGATTTTTTTCCTGGGGAATTGATGAATAGCTTGTTCTATTTCTTTTTCTGAAATGGGACTATTTAAATGATTTATCTCCTCCTCTGTTAATCTAGGGAGCCAATATTTTTGGAGGAAGTCATCCATTTCACTTAAGTTATCAAATTTATTGGCATAAAGTTGGGCAAAGTAACTCCTTTTCTAATTTCTCTAGTTTCCTCTTCATTGGTGGAAAGATCCCCCTTTTCATTTGGAAGACTGACAATTTGATTTTCCTTTCTTTTTTCTGATCAAATTTACCAAAGGTTTATCTATTTGATTGGCTTTTTCATAAAACCAACTCTTGGTTTTATTTATTAATTCAATAGTTTTTTTACTTTCAATATTATTGATTTCTCCTTTTAATTTTTGTATTTCAAGTTTAATTTTTGGTTGGGGGTTTATAATTTGGTCGTTTTCTAGCCTTTTAAGTTGTAAGCCCATTTCCTTAATCTTCTCTTTCTCTATTTTCTTCAAATAAGCCTCTAAAGATATAAAATTTCCCCTTATACTGCTTTATCTGCATCCCACAGATTTTGGTATGATGTCTCATCATTGTCATTATATTGGGTGAAATTATTGTTTCTATAATTTGCTGTTTCACCCAGTCTTTCTTTAAGATGAGATTGTTCATTTTCCAGTTACTTTTTGGTCTATTTACCCCTAACTTTTTACTGAATGTAGCTTTTGTTGCATTGTGATCTGAGAAGAAGGCATTTATTATTTCTGCCTTCCTACATTTAATTTTGAGATCTTTATGTCCTAATATATGATCTATTTTTGTATAGGATCCATGAACTGCTGAGAAGAAAGTATATTCCTTTCTATTGCCATTCAGTTTTCTCCAAAGGTCTATCATACCTAGTTTCTCTAATGTGCTATTTACTTTTTTAATTTCTTTCTTATTTGTTTTGTGGTTTGATTTGTCTAAGTCTGAGAGTGCAAGGTTGAGATCACCCACTATTATAGTTTTACTGTCTATTTCTTCTTGCAATTCTCTTAACTTTTCCTTTAGAAAGTTAGATGCTGGGGCGGAGCCAAGATGGCGGAGAAGAAAAACACGACTCTGTGAACGTCCTCACTCCCTCACAACCAATTAGATAAATTAAGCCTCAGAATAAGCCCAGGACTGATAGATACCACAAGGACGGGAAGCACGACTTACCAGCTGAAGAGAATCTGGAGTTTCAACAGAAAAGGTCAGTTCCCAGGGGAGGAAGAAGAGAGGCCAGCACAGATGGCTGGGTGCTAGCATACTCTGCCGATCGCGCTGGGGTGGGCTCTGGGATCAGAGAAGCCACTGAGATAAAGGAATCTGGCACAGGCTATTAGTTCTTCTCTGCTAATTATTTAGCAGTTCAGAAGAGAAAGCTAAAATACCTTAAAAACTCAGATAGATTAGATTTTTCAGGACCCTGGGGGTGACTCAGCAGATCTCAGCACCAGGGGCCATGGCCTCAGCTACCTCCTGAGAATAGTTAAGAGATTGACAAGTGGGTGGATACGGCCCAAGGCAACACACACTGCCTAGTTTAGCTGGAGGGTGTGGAACTCAGCTCCAGGAAGTACCAGAGAAGCAGACCTTTGAACTAGGGACTGCGGTTTCTGGCAGACACTTCCAGTTTGAGCACAGGGGCGTTTCACATCACCTGCTACAGACATCCACGCCCCACCGGTACGCATAGGCTGGGCTTTGTGCTGCCTTTACTGTTCAGTCTCAACCTCAGGGAAGCCGCTAAAACACAGCGCCCTTGGGGCACAGCAGTGCTAGTCACCTCTGAGGCACTTCCAGGGAGGGGGTGGGGAACTCTCTCCCAGAGCTCTATCTTAGCTCAGGCACAAGAGCCACTGCATCCATCCGATCTGGGAGGAAGCTGGCAAAGAAGTAAATAAATAATTTTCTACCCCAGGGACAGACCCCAAAAGATTTTTAAAATATGAATAAAAAAGCCAGAAAAACCATAGATTCCTTCTACACAGAGAAAGAGCGGGTATCCAACCGTGAGGAAGTTAACAGCAGAGAGACAGCAGATAACAACCTAAAGGGGAACGATTCCTGCCCCCCATCACATAACTCTCTCCTAGAATACACTATTAAAAAATTAAGGGAGTTTGAAGAAAAATGGGGAAAGGAAAGGGAAGCTATAATAGAGAATAACAACGTCCTGAAATTGGAGTTGGAAAAAATAAAGAATTCACAGGAGATGCAGGGAAAAAAAATTTGTGAATTGGAAAAGGTTAAAAAAACACAGGAAAGTAGGATTTATGAATTGGAAAAGATAAAAAAGTCTCAAGAAAATAGAATTTCTGAATTGGAAAAAGAAAATAATTCTCAAAAAAAAAATTAGGGAAATGGAAAAACATTCAATGGAGCAAAATAATTCATTTAAAAACGAAATTGGGCATTTACAAAAAGAACTAAAAACTGTGAAAGAAGAAAATAACTCCTTAAAAGTCAGGATGGAACAAATAGAAATGAATGATTCACAGAGAACCCAAGAATCAGTCAAACAAAACAAAAAAAATGAGAAGCTGGAGAACAACGTCAAATACTTAGTGGGAAAATCTATAGACCTGGAAAATAGATCTAGGAGAGATAATCTGCGGATCATTGAACTTCCCAAAAACTATGACCAAAAAAAGAGGCTAAATTCTATTTTACAGGAAATTATCAAAGAGAACTGTCCAGAGATAATAGAAACAGAGGGGAAAGTAGATGTTGAAAGAATTCATCGAACTCCTTCTGAAATAGACCCTAAAAAAAGAACACCACAGAATATTGTGGCTAAGCTGCAGAATTACCACACAAAGGAGAAAATCCTGCAAGCAGCTAGAAAAAAAACAATTTAAATACCAAGATGCCACAATAAGGGTCACCCAAGATCTGGCTGCCTCCACATTAAAAGATAGAAGGGCCTGGAACCTGATATTCCATAAGGCAAAAGATCAAGGACTGCAACCAAGAATGAACTACCCAGCTAAGTTTAGCATCTTTTTCCATGGAAGAAGATGGTCATTCAATGAAACAGAGGAATTCTATATGTTTCTAAGAAAAAAACCAGACTTAAACAAAAAATTTGATCTACATCCACAAGACTGAAAAGAAACAGAAAAAGGTACACAGAACCCTTGAGAACTGTAACTCTGTTGTGTGTATATAAAAAGTACTCAAGGATAATTTAATTTTACTGATATAAAAGAAAAAAAGGGGATGTAGTAAAGGGAAGGAGGTCGGTTCAGAAAAAGGGGAAGGAATGATGAAAAGAGGGAAACTACATTCCATGAAGAGACATAGAAAATACACCATATCTGAGGGAACTTAGTGAGGGGGAGAATCATTATGTGAATCTTACTCTCATCAGGAGAGACTCAAAGAGTATATAATTAACATATTTGTTTTTCAGAGAATTTTCTCTCACCTCATTAAAAGGGGGGAGAGGAAAAGGGAAAAGGAAAAGGAGAATAAGTGAAGGGACTTGGAGGGAGGGGGAGGGATACTAAAAAAAATGGGAGGGTTGCACGTCACAAGGGGGTTCTGTAAATTAAATATCGGGGAGGGGGATCAGGGGGGTCAAGGGAAAAAAGTATAATCTGGGGATAATACGACGGCAGGAAACACAGAATTAGTAATTTTAACAGTAAATGTAAATGGGATGAGGGATCCCATCAAACGGAGACGGATAGCAGACTGGATCAAAAAGCAGAACCCTACAATATGTTGTCTACAGGAAACACACTTAAAGCAGGGAGATACATACAGAGTAAAGGTAAAAGGTTGGAACAGAGCCTATTATGCTTCAGGTAAAGCCAAAAAAGCAGGGGTAGCTATCCTTATCTCAGATCAAGCAAAAGCAGAAATAGATCTCGTTAAAAAAGATAAGGAAGGAAACTATATCCTGCTGAAAGGTAGCATAAATAATGAAGCCATATCAATACTAAACATATATGCACCAAGTGGTATAGCATCTAACTTTCTAAAGGAAAAAGTTAAGAGAATTGCAAGAAGAAATAGACAGTAAAACTATAATAGTGGGAGATCTCAACCTTGCCCTCTCAGATTTAGACAAATCAAACCACAAAACAAACAAGAAAGAAATTAAAAAAGTAAATAGAACATTAGAAAAACTAGGTATGATAGACCTTTGGAGAAAACTGAATGGCAATAGAAAGGAATATACTTTCTTCTCAGCAGTTCATGGATCCTATACAAAAATTGACCATATATTAGGACATAAAGATCTCAAAATTAAATGTAGGAAGGCAGAAATAATAAATGCCTTCTTCTCAGATCACAATGCAATAAAAGCTACATTCAGTAAAAAGTTAGGGGTAAATAGACCAAAAAGTAATTGGAAACTGAATAATCTCATCTTAAAGAATGACTGGGTGAAAGAGCAAATTATAGAAACAATTAACAATTTCACCCAAGATAATGATAATGATGAGACATCATATCAAAATCTTTGGGATGCAGCTAAAGCGGTAATAAGGGGAAATTTTATATCTTTAGAGGCTTATTTGAAGAAAATTGAGAAAGAGAAGATTAACGAATTGGGCTTACAACTTAAAAGGCTAGAAAAAGACCAAATTATAAACCCCCAACCAAAAATTAAACTCGAAATACAAAAATTAAAAGGAGAAATCAATAAAATTGAAAGTAAAAAAACTATTGAATTAATAAATAAAACCAAGAGTTGGTTTTATGAAAAAGCCAATAAAATAGATAAACCTTTGGTAAATTTGATCAAAAAAAAGAAAGAGGAAAATCAAATTGATAATCTTACAAATGAAAAGGGGGATCTTTCCACCAATGAAGAGGAAATTAGAGAAATAATAAGGAGTTACTTTGCCCAACTTTATGCCAATAAATTTGATAACTTAAGTGAAATGGATGACTTCCTCCAAAAATATAGGCTCCCTAGATTAACAGAGGAGGAGATAAATTGCTTAAATAGTCCCATTTCAGAAAAAGAAATAGAACAAGCTATTAATCAACTCCCCAGGAAAAAATCCCCAGGGCCAGATGGATTCACATGTGAATTCTACCAAACATTTAAAGAACAATTAGCCCCAATGTTATATAAATTATTTGAAAAAATAGGGGATGAAGGAGTCCTACCAAACTCCTTTTATGACACAGACATGGTACTGATACCTAAACCTGGTAGATCGAAAACTGAGAAAGAAAATTATAGACCAATCTCCTTAATGAATATTGATGCTAAAATCTTAAATAAGATATTAGCAAAAAGACTTCAGAAAATCATCTCCAAGATAATACACTATGATCAAGTAGGATTTATTCCAGGAATGCAGGGCTGGTTTAATATTAGGAAAACTATTAATATAATTGACCATATTAATAATCAAATTAATAAGAACCATGTGATCATCTCAATAGATGCAGAAAAAGCATTTGACAAAATCCAACATCCATTCCTACTAAAAACTCTTGAGAGTATAGGAATAAATGGATTATTCCTTAGAATAATCAGGAGTATATATTTAAGACCGTCAGTAAGCATAATATGCAATAGAAATAAACTGCAACCTTTCCCAGTAAGATCAGGAGTGAAACAAGATTGCCCACTATCACCATTACTATTCAATATAGTACTAGAAACGCTAGCCTCGGCAATAAGAGCCGAGAAAGAGATTCAAGGAATTAGAGTAGGAAATGAGGAAATTAAACTATCACTTTTTGCAGATGACATGATGGTATACTTAGAGAACCCCAAAGACTCTGCTAAAAAGCTACTAGAAATAATTCAAAATTTCAGCAAAGTGGCAGGATACAAAATAAATCCACATAAATCCTCGGCATTTTTATATATCACTAACAAAATGCAACAGCAAGAGATACAAAGAGAAATTCCATTCCAAACAAATGTTGATAGTATAAAATATTTGGGAATCCATCTACCAAAGAAAAGTCAGGAATTATATGAGAAAAATTACAAAACACTTGCCACAAAAATAAAATCAGATTTAAATAATTGGAAAGACATTCAGTGCTCTTGGATAGGCCGAGCGAATATAATAAAGATGACAATACTCCCCAAACTAATCTATTTATTTAGTGCTATACCAATCAGACTCCCAAGAAACTATTTTAATGACCTAGAAAAAATAACAACAAAATTCATATGGAAGAATAAAAGGTCAAGAATTGCAAGGGAACTAATGAAAAAAAACTCAGAGGAAGGTGGTCTAAGTGTACCTGATCTAAAGCTATATTATATAGCAGCAGTCACCAAAACCATTTGGTATTGGCTAAGAAATAGACCGGTAGATCAGTGGAACAGATTAGATACAAAGGACAAAAAAGGGTACATCTATAGCAATCTAATCTTTGACAAACCCAAAGATTCCAACATTAGGGATAAAAATTCATTATTCGGAAAAAACTGTTGGGAAAACTGGAAATTAGTATGGCAGAAATTAGATATGGATCCACACTTAACACCATATACCAAGATAAGATCAAAATGGGTCCATGATTTAGGCATAAAGAGGGAGATAATAAATAGATTAGAGGAACAGAGGATAATCTACCTCTCAGACTTGTGGAGGAGGAAGGAATTTATGACCAGAGGAGAACTAGAGATCATTATTGATCACAAAATAGAAGATTTTGATTACATCAAACTAAAAAGTTTCTGTACAAATAATACTAATGCAAACAAGATTAGAAGGGAAGTAACAAATTGGGAAAATATTTTTAAAAACAAAGGTTCTGACAAAGGTCTCATTTCCAAAATATATAGAGAACTGACCCTAATTTATAAGAAACCAAACCATTCTCCAATTGATAAATGGTCAAAGGATATGAACAGACAATTCTCAGAGGAAGAAATTGAAACTATATCCACTCACATGAAAGAGTGTTCCAAATCACTACTGATCAGAGAAATGCAAATTAAGACCACTCTGAGATACCACTACACACCTGTCAGATTGGCTAAGATGACAGGAACAAATAATGACAAATGTTGGAGGGGATGTGGGGAAATTGGGACACTAATACATTGCTGGTGGAGTTGTGAAAGAATCCAGCCATTCTGGAGAGCAATCTGGAATTATGCCCAAAAACTTATCAAACTGTGCATACCCTTTGACCCAGCAGCGCTACTACTGGGATTATATCCCAAAGAAATACTAAAGAGCGGAAAGAGACATATATGTGCCAAAATGTTTGTGGCAGCTCTTTTTGTTGTAGCTAGAAACTGGAAGATGAATGGATGTCCATCAGTTGGAGAATGGTTGGGTAAATTGTGGTATATGAAAGTTATGGAATATTATTGCTCAGTAAGAAATGACCAGCAGGAGGAATACAGAGAGGGTTGGAGAGACTTAAATCAACTGATGCTGAGTGAAATGAGCAGAACCAGAAGATCACTGTATACTTCAACAACGATACTGTATGAGGATGTATTCTGATGGAAGTGGAAATCTTCAACATAAAGAAGATCCAACTCACTTCCAGTTGATCAATGATGGACAGAGGTAGATACACCCAGAGAAGAAACACTGGGAGGGGAATGTAAATTGTTAGCACTAATATCTGTCTACCCAGGTTGCATGTACCTTCGGATTCTAATGTTTATTGTGCAACAAGAAAATGATATTCACACACATGTATTGTACTTAGACTATATTGTAACACATGTAAAATGTATGGTATTGCCTGTCGTCGGGGGGAGGGAATAAGGGAGGGCGGGTAATTTGGAAAAATGAATACAAGGGATAATATTATAAAATATATATATATATATATATAATAAAAAAAAAATTTAAAAAAAAAAAAAAAAAAGAATTTCAAGTTTGGTATTTGATTTGGGGAGTTTTGTTCTTTTTCTAGCTTTTTAAATTCCAAGCCCAATTCATTGATCTTCTCTTTCTCTATTTTATGCATATAAGCATCTAGAAACATAAAATTTCCCCTTATTGAGGCTTTGGCTGCATTCCACAAATTTTGGTATGTTGTCTCATTATTGTCAGTCTCTTGAACAAAATTATTGTGTTTATGATTTGCTGTTTCACCTATTCATTTTTTAGTATGAGATTATTTAGTTTCCAATTAATTATTGAATGTAATTTTCATTGCCTTGTGATCTGAAAAATTTTTTTAAAAAGTATTTACTATTTATCAAGGGCTACAAATGAGCAGATGCAGGTAATCTGGTACATGAGGCTAATAACCAATTGGACAATTCTCTATTACCACCTGTTTGGAGGATGACCCTCCCCAATTGTTCTGTGCTGATTGGATCAGTGGGTATGGACAAAGAAGGGGAAGTGAGATCAGTGGGTGGAGTAGGAGGAGGAGAGTGATTCATGCTCTTGGTCTGTGGAGAGAGAAGAAGGAGGTGTGGAGATGGCTAGATCTAATCCCCTGACTGCAACCCCAAAAGACCAAGAATAAAGACTTTTGCTTATCCTGACTCCCAGGGATTCTAGTATATACAGAGTCTCAACATTTTGGTGCCCAACTGTGGGTGACCAGGAAATTAGGTGAATATTTTAATAGACAAACAAGGAACTTACTTTGTTAAGGGGTAAACTAGCAAACTCTTATAGCTGAAATGGGGCAGATTCTAGGCAAAGATTCTTCCTATCCCCAGCCCCAGCCCCAGCCCCGCCCCCACCCACAGTGGCGCTATAGAAAGCATGCTTAAGATAATTGAGGAGCAAAGTTTACTTATAACCTGGGTACAGATTGCTAAACTCTTGGACACATTAAAATGCACGTTCCCTTGATAATTAGAGAAAGAAAAAATAAGTGTAGATAAGTGGAAACTTGTTGTAGAACAACTTAAAGAATTTTACACAAAAACAGGTCCTCTTTAATTTCAACAGAGGTATTTTATATATACAACATAATTCAATTGGCTTTAAACTATCTTGCAAGTTGTAGGAAAAGAAAATGTTTTAGAAATGGCCAGATGAGAAAGTGTTAGGGAAAAAAAGAAAGACAATAAGCAATCTCAAGACCTTGCCTTTGGGCAACAGAACTTAAATGAGGTTCAAGGGCATGGTTATTCTGGTTCTCTTGAGGCAGCTTCAACCCAGCCTAGGGAGCAGATTATTGACAGGCCCCTGTCAACTCTACCTTCAGGGATGAAGGGAGGAGGAGTAGTGGGATATCCCCAGCACCTCCCCCCCCCCCCAGCAATCACCTATTCCTGTAATTAGATTGCAAAAGGCATTACTCAAAGCCACTGAAGAAGTGAGGGATATAGGTGACCTGAGAGTTCAAATTTTTCCTGTGATTCAACAGTTAAACTCTTCAGGTTAAGAAAGTAGAAGATACACTCCTTTTGATATAGACATCCCCAAAGACCTGAAAAGAGCTTGTATTCTCTATGGGGCTACATTAGCTTATGTTAAGAAGTTATTACAGAATTTGGCTTATGAAGTCTTAACCCCTAGTGACTGGAAATCCATTGCAAGGGTGTGCTTAGAACCTGGACAAAACTTGTTGTGGTTTTCTGAAGATAGTGAACTCTATAGGAAACAAGCCCAACAAAATAGTCAAAGTGGAGTTAATACTTCAATCACCTGTGACCAACTAACAGGTATAGGTTCTTATGCAGAAGTTTCAATACAGATTAATTACTCCATAGCAGCATTTGATCAAATTGGTGCTGCTGCTTTCAAAGCATGGGCTTCTCTCCCTGATAAAATGACAAGGGTGAGACCTTCACAAAAATTGTACAAGGATCAAATGAACCCTTTGCTGATTTTGTGGGATGTTTTCGGACAGCTGTCATACAAACTAATGGTGAAAATTCAGTAACAGACACTTTGGTAAGGCAACTTGTTAAGAAAATGCCAATGAGGTTTGTAGAAGGATTATACTAGGACTACACAAGGATGCTCCTTTAGAGGATATCATAAGACATTGTGCCACAGTGAACACAAATACCTTTTATAGCCAGGCTATGATGCAGACTTCCCAAGATCCCAACATGGGAAGACAGGGTCCCTTTTGGCAAGGAATTTCCAGAGAGACTCATCAGTGCTTTCAATGTGGTAAAGTAGGGCATCTGAAAGGTCAATGTTGGCATAGAGATAGAGTAAGAAAGCATGGTGGGAGAACAAGACCCAATACACCATGCCCAAAATACAACAGAGGACTCCAAAGGGCATCAGAGTGTAGAATGATTCAGGGAAACGGGTGAGAGGCCCAGCTCCAGGGCCCTAGGCAAAAAAAAACACTTGGGGCATGATGGCAGCCAATGTCACACCCAGAGAGTGCCCACAAGTCCAATGCCCAGACATGACCAATGAGCCACGAAGCCATCTGATGGGAGAAAGGGATTACACAATCAATCAGCCAGGAAGCAACTTGATAGAAGGAAGGAATTACAATTAGGGAGGATAGAGTTGTATGCAGCTGAGACAACTGAGATAAATCCTAGAGAGTTGAAATCTGTTCCCTCTGCAGTCTATGGATCCCTTGCTTCCAGGCAAAGTAGGCTTGAACATTTCACCTACTGAGAGTACTTACAAAACAGTGTTCATTCATACACTGATGTGGGAAACTGGGGAATGTGTAGATAATATCCCAGTCACTTACACAGGTAGACAATGTGTGACTTATCAACCAGGGGAAGTAGAAGCATCAGATTCATTGATATAAAACTCTAATAAGCAACCTGGTGATAGTCACCCACATTCTGACTCCAAGCAGAAAAACCCAGAAATATACTAGACAGCAGCTGTGACAGCTGATCGACCTATGCTCACCATCTATATAAATGGAATACCATTAGAAGGACTGGTAGAGGGGGGCTGAGCCAAGATGGTGGAGAATATACACCTTCTGAAAAAGACCCTAAAAAGAGAACTCCACAGAACATTGTGGCTAAGCTGCAGAAATACCAAACTAAGGAAAAATATTGCAAGCGGCTGGGAAAAACAATTCAAATATCAAGGTCCCACAATAAGGGTAACGCAAGATCTTGCTGCCTCTACATTAAAGGATCGAAGGGCCTTGGACCCGATATTCCAAAAGGGAAAAGAACAAGGATTGCAACCAAGAATAAACTACGCAGCTAAGTTTAGCATTTTCTTCCATGGAAGAAGATGGTCATTTAATGTAACAGAGGAATTCCATTTGTTTCTAAAAAAAAAAAAAAAAAAAAAAAAACAGACAATCAAAAAACTTTGATCTACATCCACAAGACTCAAAATAAGCAGAAAAAGGTAAAAAAAACTCTTGAGAACTGCATATCTGTTGTGGATATAAAGAAAGTCTACATGGATAAATAGATTTTACTGATATAACATGAAAAGGGAAGTAGTAAAAAGAAGGGGATAGTATCAGAAAAAGGGAAAGGACAGATAAAAAGAGGGAAACTACATTCCAGGAAGAGGCACAGAAAATCTATCACATCTGAGGGAATTTAGAGGAGGGAAAAATATTGTGTGAATCTTACTCTCATCAGAGTAGGCTGAAAGAGTAAATAATTGACATATTTGTTTTTCAGAGAATTCTCTCTCACCTCATTAAAAGGGGGGAGAGGAAAAGGGAAAAGGAAAAGGGGAATAAGGGAAGGGTACAAGTAAGGGGAAGGGACTTATAAGGAGGGCAGAGGGATTGTAAAAAGGGAGGGCTGCGCATCACAAGTGGGGTCCATAAATTAAATACTGGGGAAGTGATTCAAGGGGGACAAGGGAAAAATGCATAATCAGGGGATAATATGATGGCATGAAATACAGAATTAGTAATTTTAACTGTAAATGTGAATGGGATGAACTCCCCCATTAAACGGAGGTGGATAGTAGAATGGATCAAAAGTCATAACCCTAAAATATGTTGTTTACAGGAAACAAACTTAAAGCAGTGAGATACTTAACAGAGTAAAGGTAAAAGACTGGAGCAGAATCTATTATGCTTCAGGTGAAGCCAAAAAAGCAGGGGTAGCCATCCTTATCTCAGATCAAGCAAAAGCAGAAATTGATTAAATTAAAAGAGATAAGAAAGGAAACTATATCTTGCTAAAAGGTAGCATAGACAATGAAGCCATATCAATACTAAACATACATGCACCACGTGGTATAGCATCTAACTTCCGAAAGGACAAGTTAAGAGAGTTGCAAGAAGAAATAGACAGCAAAACTATAGTAGTGGGTTATCTCAACCTTGCACTCTCAGATTTAGACAAATCAAACCACAAAAAAATAAGAAAGAAATTAAAAAGGTAAATGGAATATTAGAAAAACTAGGTATGATAGATCTTTGGAGAAAACTGAATGGTGATAGAAAGAAGTATACTTTCTTCTCGGCAGTTCATGGAACCTATACAAAAATTAACCATATATTGGGACATAAAAATCTCAAAATTAAATGCAGGAAGGCAGAAATAGTAAATGCCTTCTTTTCAGATCACAATGCAATAAAAACTACATTCAATAAGAAGTTAGGGGTAAATAGACCAAAAGTAACTGGAAACTAAATAATCTCATCTTAAACAATGACTGGGTGAAACAGCAAATTATAGAAACAATAATTTCATTCAAGATTATGACAATGATGAGACATCATATCAAAATTTGTGGGATGGAGCTAAAGCAGTAATAAAGGGAAATTTTATATCTTTAGAGGCTTACTTGAATAAAAAAGAGAAAGAGAAGACTGATGACTTGGGCCCACAATTTAAAAAGCTAGAAAAAGACCAAATTAAAAACTACCAACGAAAAACTCAATTTGAAATTCTAAAGTGAAAAGGAGAAATCAATAGGATTGAAGAAAAAAACAACTATTGAATTAATAAATAAAACTAAGAGTTGGTTTTATGAAAAAGCCAATAAAATAGATGAACTTTTGGTAAAGGTGATCAGAAAAAAATAAAGAGGAAAATCAAATTGTTAGTCTTAAAAATGAAAAGGGGGATCTTTTCACCAATGAAGAGGAAATTAGAGAAATAATGAGTTACTTTGCCCAACTTTATGCCAATAAATTAGATAACTTAAGTGAAATGGATGATTTCCTCCAAAAATATAGGCTTCCTAGATTAACAGAGGAGGAGGCAAACTACTTAAATAGTCCCATTTCAGAAAAAGAAATAGAACAAGCTATTAATCAACTCCCCAGGAAAAAATCCCCAGTATCAGACGGATTTACATGTGGATTCTACCAAACATTTAAAGAACAATTGGCCCCAATGTTATATAAACTATTTGAAAAAATAGAGGATGAAGGAGTCCTGCCAAAGTCCTTTTATGACACAGACATGGTACTTATACCTAAACCAGGTAGATCGAAAACTGAGAAAGAAATCTATAGACCAATCTGCTTAATGAATATTGATGCTAAAATCTTAAATAAGATATTAGTAAAAAGACTTCAGAAAATCATCCCTAGGATAATACTCTATGATCAAGCAGGATTTATACCAGGAATGCAGGGCTGGTTTAATATTAGGAAAACTATTAGTGTAATTGACCATATTAATAATCAAATTAATAAAAACCATATGATCATCTCAATAGATTCAGAAAAAGCATTTGATGAAATCAAACATCTATTCCTACTAAAAATGCTTGAGAATATAGGAATAAATGGACTATTCCTTAGACTAATCAGGAGCATATATTTAAAACAGTCAGTAAACATCATATGTAATGGAGATAAACTGGAACATTGTCCAGTAAGATCAAGAGTGAAACGAAGTTGCCCACTATCACCATTACTATTCAATATAGTACTAGAAACTCTAGCCTCGGCAATAAGAGCCGAGAAAGAGATTCAAGGAATTAGAGTAGGAAATGAGGAAATCAAACTATCACTCTTTGCAGATGACATGATGGTATACTTAGAGAACCCCAAAGACTCTGCTAAAAAGCTATCAGAAATAATTCAGAATTTTAGCAAAGTTGCAGGATACAAAATAAATCTACATAAATCCTCAGCATTTTTATATATCACCAACAAAATGCAACAGCAAGAGATACAAAGAGAAATTCCATTCCAAACAAATGTTGAGAGTATAAAATATCTGGGAATCCATCTATCAAAGAATAGTCAGGAATTATATGAGAAAAATTACAAAACACTTGCCACAAAAATAAAGTCAGATTTAAATAATTGGAAGGACATTCAGTGCTCTTGGACAGGCCGAACAAATATAATAAAGATGACAATACTCCCCAAACTAATCTATTTATTTACTGCTATACCAATCACATTCCCAAGAAACTATTTTAATGACCTAGAAAAAATAACAACAAAATTCATATGGAGAATAAAAGGTCGAGAATTGCAAGGGAACTAATGAAAAATAGCCAGAGGAAGGTGGTCTAGGTGTACCTGATCTAAAGCTTTATTATATAGCAGCAGTCACCAAAACCATTTGGTATTGGCTAAGAAATAGACCAGTCGATCAGTGAAACAGATTAGATACAAAGGACAAAAAAATGTACATCTATAGCAATCTAGTCTTTCATAAACCCAAAGATACCAACATTAGGGATAAAAATTCATTATTTGGAAAAACCTGTTGGGAAAACTGGAAATTAGTATGGCAAAAATTAGATATGGACCCACACTTAACACCATATACCAAAATAAGATCAAAATGGGTCCATGATTTATGTATAAAGAATTAGATCATAAATAGATTAGAGAAACAGAGGATAGTCTACTTCTTAGCCCTGTGGAGGAAGAAGGAATTTGTGACCAAAGTAGAACTAGAGATCATTATTGATCACAAAATAGAAGATTTTTATTACATCAAATTAAAAAGCTTTTGTATAGACAAAACTAATGCAAACAAGATTAGAAGGGGAGTAACAAATTGGGAAAATATTTTTACAGTTAAAGGTTCTGATATAGGCCTCATTTCCAAAATATATAGAGAACTGACCCTAATTTATAAGAAATCAAACCATTCTCCAATTGATAAATGGTCAAAGGATATGAACAGGCAATTCTCAGATAATAAAATTGAAACTATATCCACTCATATGAAAGAGTGTTCCAAATCACTGTTGATCAGAGAAAGGCAAATTAAGACAACTCTGAGATACCACTACATACCTGTCAGATTAGTTAAGATGACAGGAGAAGATAATGATGAATGTTGGAAGAGATGTGGGAAAACTGGGAAACTAATCCATTGTTGGTAGAGTTGTGTAAGGATCCAACCATTCTGGAGAGCAATTTGGAACTATGCCCAAAAAGTTATCAAACTATGTGTAACCTTTGATCCAGCAGTGCTACTACTGGGCTTATATCCCAAATAATTACTAAAGTTGAGAAAGGGACCTGTATGTGCCAAAATTTTTGTGACAGCTCCTTTTGTAGTGGCTACAAACTGGAAAATGAATGGATCTCCATCAATTGGAGAATGGTTGGGTAAATTATGGTATATGAATTTTACGGAATAGTATTGCTCTGTTAGAATTGACCAACAGGATGAATACAGAGAAGTTTTCAGAGACTTATATGAACTGATCCTGAGTGAAATGAGCAGAACCAGAAGATTACTATACTCATCAACAACAATATTGTATGGAGATATATTCTAATGGAAGTGGATATCTTCAACATAAAGAAAATCCAACTCACTTTGAGTTGATCAGTGATGGACAGAAACAACTACACCCAGAGAAGGATCACTGGAAATTGAATGTAAACTGTTAGCACTACTATCTTTCTACCCAGGTTACTTATTCCTTCGGAATCCAATTCTTTTTTTTTTTTTTTTTTTGTTTTAATATCAGAAATTCCTTTAATTGATACTATAAGGAGAATTTCCCCCATTTATTTTTCCTTACTTTGAATATATTGTGTCTATACATACATATATATATATATATGTATTATTAATTTTTTATACTTATAACATTTTTGACTGTACATATGCATAGGTATTTTCTTTCTTTTTTTTTTTTTTACAACATTATCCCTTGTACTCCCTTCGCTTCCAAATTTTTCTCCTCATTCCCTCCACCCCCTCCCCTAGATGTCAGTATTCCCATACATATTAAATATCTTATAGTATATCCTAGGTACAATATATATGTGCAGAACCAAATTTTGTTGTTGTTGTGGCAAAGGAAGAATTGGATTCGGAAGGTAAAAATAATCCGGGAAGAAAACCAAACCAACAAAAAATGCTCACAGTTTACACTCATTTCCCAGTATTCCTTTTCTGGATGTAGCTGATTCTGTCCATCACTGATCAATTGGAATTGGATTAGCTCTTCTCTATGTTGAAGATATCCACTGCCATCAGAATACATCCTCATACGGTATCATTGTTGAAGTGTGTAATGATCTCCTAGTTCTACTCCTTTCACTCAGCATCAGTTGATGTAAGTCTCTCCAAGCCTCTCTGTATTCATCCTATTGGTCATTTCTTACAGAACAATCATATTCCATAACATTTATATACTGTAATTTACCCAACCATTCTCCAATTGATGGACATCCATTCATTTTCCAGTTTCTAGCCACTACAATAAGGGCTACCACAAACATTTTGGCACATACAGGTCCATTTCCCTTCTTTAGTATTTCTTTGAGATATAAGCCCAGGAGTAGCACTGCTGGGTTAAAATGTATGCACATTGTGATAACTTTTTGGGCATAATTTCAGATTCCTCTCCAGAATGGATAGATCCTTTCACAACTCCACCAAAAATGCATCAGTGTCCCAGTTTTCCCACAGCCCCTCCAACATTCATCATTATTTGTTCCTGTCATCTTAGCCAATCTGACAGGTGTGTAATGATACCTCAGAGTTGCCTTAATTTGCATTTCTCTGATCAATAGTGATTTGGAACACTTTCATATGAGTGGAAATAGTTTCAGTTTCATCATCTGAAAATTGTCTGTTCATATCCTTTGACCATTTATCAATTGGAGAATGGCTTGATTTCTTATAAATTAGAGTCAATTTTCTGTATATTTTCGATATGAGGTCTTTATCAGAAACTTTAACTGTAAAAATATTTCCCAATTTGTTACTTCGCTTCTAATCTTGTTTGCATTAGTTTTGTTTGTGCAGAAAATTTTTAATTTGGTGTAATCAAAATTTTCTATTTTGTGATCAATAATGGTCTCTAGTTCTCCTTTGGACACAAATTCCTTCCTCCTCCACAAGTCTGAGATGTTAAACTATCCTATGTTCTTCTAATTTATATATGATTTCATTCTTTATGCCTAAATCTTGGAACCATTTTGATCTTATTTTAGTATGTGGTGTTAAATGTGGGTCCATCCCCCTGTATGTGCCAAAATGTTTGTGGCAGCCCTTTTCATAGTGGCTAGAAACTGGAAAATAAATGGATGTCCATCAATTGGAGAATGGTTGGGCAAATTATGGTATATGAATGTTATGGAATATTATTGTTCTGTAAGAAATGACCAACTGGAGGAATACAGAAAGGCTTGGAGAGACTTATATCAACTGATGCTGAGTGAAACGAGTAGAACTAGGGAATCATTATACACTTCAACAGTGATTCTGTATGAGGATGTTTTCTGATGGAAGTGGTTATCTTCAACATAGAGAAGAGCTAATCCAATTCCAATTGATCAATGATGGACAGAATCAGCTACATCCAGGAAAGGAATACTGAGAAATGAGTGTAAACTGAGAGCATTGTTTTTTTGTTTTGTTTTGTTTTGTTTTGTTTCTCTTCCCAAATTATTTTTGCCTTGTGAATACAATCCTTCCTTTGCAACAACAACAACAAAATTCGGTTCTGCACATATATATTGTACTTAGGATATACTATAAGATTTTTGATATGTATGGGAATGCCTGCCATCTAGGGGAGGGGGTGGATGGAAGGGGGGGGGAACTTGGAACAGAAGGAAGTATAAGGGATAATGTTGTAAAAATAAAAAATTTACCTATGCACATGTACTGTCAAAGGAAATGTTACAATTATAAAAATTAAAAAAAAATGTGGGTCCATGTCTAGTTTCTGCCATACTAATCAGAATCCAATTCTTAACGTACAACAAGAAAATTGGATTTACACACATAAATTATATCTAGGTTATACTGTAACACATTTTATATGTATGGGATTGCCTGTCATCTAGGGGAGGGACTAGCGGGAGGGAGGGCAAAATTTGGAAAAAAATTAATACAAGGCATAACGTTATAAAAAATTACTCATGCATATGCACTGTCAAAAAATTTTATAATTATAAAATTAAATATAAATAAATAAATAGTTAAATAAATAAATAAAAAAGAAGGACTGGTAGACACTGGTGCATATTGTGCAATCATTAAAGGTGCCATCTGCCTCAGTTACTGGCCAAAGATTAAGGCACACACCTACATGTCTGGGGTAGGAGGATCAATAGCAACTGAAGTTAGTGCTACCCCTTTGAGATGTGTATTTGAAGGTGAAACAGGAGATTTTACTCCTTTTATAGTTGAAAAAAATCCCCATCAATCTCTGGGGAAGAGACATTTTACAACAATGAAGGTTAAAAATGAGTACTTCTTTTTTTTAGGCAGGGCTGCTGTTGAAGGCCTGCCAACACTTTCACCTGTTCCTATTCAATAAAAAACTGATACACCCATGTGGATAGAAGAGTGGCCCTTAAGTAGTGATAACATCCAGGCCTTATTAGACATAGTACAGGAGCAACTTTACCAAGGACACTTACAACCTTCTCTAAGTCCTTGGAATTCCCCAGTATTTGTTGTAAACAAAGAAATCTGGAAAATGGAGGATGTTGACTGATTTAAGAAAAGTAAATGAACAGAAGGAAACTATGGGAACTCTTTAACCTGGACTCCCATCTACTACTCAAGCCTCATTGGGTTATAGACAGTAAGGATTGTTTCTATTCTATCCTTCTAGATAAGGAGGATATGAAAAGATTTGCTTTCTCATTGCCCAGCGTTAACTTACCTGAGCCTCATAAAATATATGAATGGACAATTTTGTTACAGGGTATGACAAACAGCCCTACTTTGTGTCAAATTTATGTTTCTGCTGCTCTTACTATAGTAAGAAAAACATTTCCAAAAGTAATATTATTACATTACATAGATGACATATTGGTATGTGCACCTGAGGAACAAATGTTAGAAGCATTTCTACAAAAAACAAAACAAAAAAAACAAAACAAACAAACATATAAATACTAACCAATTATAAATTGCACATAGCTACAGAAAAAATTCAAAGATATGTTCCTTTTCAATATTTAGGATATGAAGTATATCCTAAGGTGCTTACAGCACAAAAACTCTCCTTAAGAACAGAAAAGGTAAACACCTTAAATGACTTCCAGAAATCAATAGGAGATATCCATTAGATGTGTCCCTTGTTAGGCTTGACTACCTGTTGATTGCAACCATTATATGGCATTTTAAAGGGAGGACAGTGCTTTAAATTCATCATGCCAGCTTAAAAAAGGAAGTTCAAGAGGCTTTGAAAGAAGTTGAACTGGCTTTATCCAATGTGGTTGAAACTGTCACTCAAAAACCCTTGAAGATATATCAGTTTTTGCTACACAAGAGGCACCCACAGAAGTCCTTCATCAAGGAGACAGTGTGATGGAGTGGATGAACCTCCCAGCACAACCAGAACAAAGCCTTACTCTTTACCCAGTGCTTGTGGCTAGAATTTTATTAAAGGCCATTAAAGGAGCAGTATAATTATCTGGGATAAGACCTGACAAGTTATACCTTTTATACTAATGCACAAGTTAATGTGTGCTGTGAAATCATCCCAGAGTGGCAAATTTTATTAGCCATGGCTCCAAATTTTACACACAGGTCTCCATTAAAGATAACCAGACTGTTACATAATTGGAGACGGATTACAGAAGAAAAGGTTTCTAAAGTTCTTCTTAAAGCACCAACTATCTTTATAGATGCATTCAAACATAATATTTGTGCTGTATACTCTCGTGACTTAACTCTAAAGAGAATAGTCAGAACTCCTTTTCAATCCACTCAGTAGAATGAATTGTATGCAATCATTCTAGCTCTTAGTTATTATCCGGGAGACATAAATATAATGTCTGATTTGGTGTATTCAGTAGGTGTGGTACAACGATTTGCCACAGCCCAAATACAATTTGCAGGCTTCATTATATATCAGCTCTTTAAGGAACATCAAGAACAAGTGAGAAAGCATCCAGGTAAGATTTATATCTTGCATGTCCACTCTCATAGTTGACTTCCAAGTCCTATTTTTGATGGCAAATCAAAGGCAGATAGCCTTCTAACTATGTTAGACAATACTCCTTTATTTCAAGAAGCCCAAGAATCTCATTCTAAACATTATCATGCCTCCCAAGGTTTACATTTACAATTTGGAATAACAAGAGAAGCAGCTAGGAGCATAGTAAGAGCCTGTCCAGCTTGCCTTCCTTTCTATGCTCCTATACTCCCACTAGGGAAGAATCCTTGTGGTTTGAGACCTAATGAAATTTGGCAAATGAATGTGACCCATTATAAATCTGTTGGTTGTCTATCTTTTATCCACATTGTGGTAGATACATTTTCAGGATTCACTTTTGCAATACCAGCAGCAAAAGAGACAGCCAAAGTGGTCACTGAATTCCTTATACAAGTATTTACAATTATGGGTGTGCAACAAGCAATAAAAACAGACAATTGACCTTCATATACTTCTAAACATTTTGCACACTTTTGTGCACAGTATAAGATTTCAATGGCATACCTTTTAATCCTCAAAATCAGGCAATAGTAGAGAGGAGAAACAAAGATATTAAGACACTCCTCAAAAAACGAAAGAAAGGGGGAGCTATGGGTAACACTAGAGACCTTCTAAATTTAGTTCTCTATACCATTAATTTTTAAATTTTTGACAAAGATGCATTGGCTCTGGCAGACTGGTTTTATAATCCACTGGAAGGACAGTGCCCAGTGCGATCAGCTCCACTGTCTTTAGATAATGACTAGGTCATGTGGAGAGACCTAGAAAGTGGTGAATGGAAGGGACCCGATAGGTTAACTGATTGGGGGAGAGGGTTTGCTTGTATCTCTACAGATGTAGAAGAAATCAGATGGGTGCCAATGAGATGTATTGGCCTTTTCCATTGGAGAGAGATGGAGCAGACCTTTGAAACTAAGGAGAAGACCCAAGAAACAGTGGATGGTTCCATTGCTGGCTGTGCCCACCACTGAAAGAGCCTGATTGTAGCGAGCTGTCGTCTCCAGAAGCTGCCGGATCGCTCTCTGGGAAGAGATCTGCTGTGTCAACTCAAATCTCTTGGACAGATTCTTCTTCCTGTAGTGAACCGTTGTCTCCAGGCAGTTGCTGTTAACTCTTGTCCAGAGAAGTGACTTCCCTTCCTGCAGAGAGTCCCGTCAGGCCTGATGTAATGCAGAGACTTCTCTTCTTTAACTCTTGTCCTTCTCCAGTCCAATCTGCTCTCCAGGCCCAATGTTGCCTCTTTTATCCTCCCAGAGAATGGGCGTGGGATAATGCAAGGGCTTCTGGGAAGAACCACTTCAGCCAATGAGCTTGCTCCTTCTATCAAGTCAACCTGAGTTCTCACCTTGTAATTGTCCAGACAACCTGAATTCTCACCTTGTCACTGTCCAGAAAACCTGAGTTCTCACCTAGTAATCCTAACATCTCCCCCTTTCTTTTGATTTAGAACATAGGACAGTCATGACCTTGAAACATCAATCCAGCAATATGGGAAACATTACACATAATTACATAGATTACATAAACACATAGTAACATAATACATGCTAGAAGTATAAAACAAATAACATGATCAAATAATCATAAACTGAGAATTTATAAATGTCCATAAGTACATTGTCCATTAGTCTCATCTTGTGTTAGGAAATCCAATGATTCCTGTTGGTTTTTAAAGTTCTTTAACAGTCTTCTTATTATTCATGCTCTTTCAGTGTCAGATGTTTCTTAGGTTTTTTCCTTTATTTTGAGGTCTTTCTCTTTTTCTGTCTCTCTCTGATGGACAAGGCGAATACGACTCGTTGGCACCCATCTGATTCCTTCTCCTGCTGAAGAAATACAAGCAAACCCTCTCCCCCAGGCAGTTAACCTATCTGGTCCCTCCCATTCACCACTTTCTGGATCTCTCCACGTCACCTGGCGATTATCTAAGGACAGTGGAGCTGCTCGCACTGGACACTGCCCTTCTGGTGGATTATAAAACCTGTCTGCTGTAGCCAGTGCATCTTTGTCAAAAATTAGAAAATTAATGGTATAGAGAACTAAATTTAGAAGTTCTCTAGGGTTACCTGTGGCTCCCCCTTTCTTTTGTTTTTGGAGGAGTGTCTTAATATCTCTGTTTCTTCTCTCTACTATTGCCTGCCCTTGAGGATTAAAGGGTATGCCATGCTATGTAAAATCTTATACTGTGCACAAAAGTGTGTAAAATGTTTGGACGTATATGCAGGTCCATTGTCTGTTTTTATTGCTTGTGGCACACCCATAATTGCAAATGCTTGTATAAGGAATTCAGTGACCACTCGGGCTGTCTCTTTTGCTGCTGGCACTGCAAATGTGAATCCTGAAAAGGTGTCTACCATGACATGAATAAAAGATAGACGACCAAAAGATTTATAATGGGTCACATCCATTTGCCAGATTTCATTGGGTCTCAAACCACGAGGATTCTTCCCTGGAGGGAGTGTAGGAGCATGGAAAGGAAGACAAGCTGTACAGCTTTTTACTATGCTCCTAGCTTCCTCTCTTGTGATTCCAAATTGTAAACGTAAAGCTCGAGCAGCCTGATGATATTTAGAATGAGATTCTTGTGCTTCCTGAAATAAAGGACTACTGGCTAACATGGCTAAAACGCTATCTGCCTTTGAATTTCCATCAAAAATAGGACCTGGAAGTCCACTATGTGAGTGGACATGCAAGATATAAATCTTGCCTGGATGTTTTCTCACTTGCTCTTGAAGTTCCTTAAAGAGCTGATAAATATTGGAGGCTGCAAATTTTATTTGGGCTGTGGCAATTCTTTGTACTACACCTACTGAATAGGCTGAATCAGTAATTATATTTACGTCTCCTGGGTAATAAGTAAGAGCTAGCATGATAGCAAATAATTCATTCTGTTGAGTGGACTGAAAAGGAGTCCTGAGTACTCTCTTTATGATTAAATCATGGGAGTATACAGCACAAATATTTTCTTTGGAGGCATATGTAAAGATCATTGGTCCTTTAAGAGGAACCTTAGAAACCTTTTCTTCAAATATCCATCCCCAATTATGTAGTAGCCGAGTTATCTTTAATGGAGATCCATGTGCAAAATTTTGCACAACCTGAGTTCTCACCTAGTAATCCTAACACCTGGTGGTTATGGCGTTTTTCTCATGGACATCAAAAATTGTTGAACTTGAAAACTCATTGGGTTTTCTGAGACATGATAACACTATTGTAGGATTTGAAAGCTCTCAGGAATCATTGGATTCTCTGAGACATAAGACTGTTGCAGGACTTCATAACATGTAGGAATCATTGGATTCCCTGACACGTGAAGCAATGGACAATAGATTGGTTTTGGACTATCTCTTGGTTGCTGAAGAAGGCATATGTGTGACTGATGTTTACATATCATCCTTCTAGGACTTCTGGAAATCTTTTATAAGACCATGTTGATGTATATTGTTTATTATATCACTACTTACATGTACAATTCATGTTTGTTACACCACATCAAGACTGCACTGACTGTGGGGAGAGTCATCATTAATATCCTGTGCATTATTGCTATGTACTTGTGTAATACCTCCCATGCTGATGGGTTTGTGCATACCTGTCTCTAATAAGATCTTTCAGCCCTGAAACCCACTAGCAGTCCCCACTTCCCTTTGGTGCTTTTCATCTCCCTTCCTAAGAATTCAGGGGATCATGATCACTTCCTTTTTGGTGTTTTCACTTTCATTCCTGAGAAGTTAGGGAGGATGTGACCATCTCTTTTTGGGGGGTTCTCACCTCCCTAAGAAGTCAGGGATGGCGTGACCACCTGTGTTCTAAAACAAAAGAAAGTGTGAGATATCAAGGGCTACAAATGAGCAGATGCAAAGTAACTTGATACGTGAGGCTAATTATCAACTGGACAATTCTCTATTGCCACATATTTGGAGGATGACCCTCCCCAACTATTCTGTGCTGACTGGATCAGTGAGTGTGGAAAAAGAAGGGGAATTGAGATCAGTGGGTGGAATAGGAGGAGGGGATTGATTCATGATCTTGGAGTTGGAGAGAGAGGAAGGAAGTGTGGAGATTGCTAGATCTAAACCCCTAACTGCAACCCCAAAAGACCAAGAATAAAGACTTTTGCTTATCCTGACACTGGCTGATTCTAGTATGTCCAGGGTGTCAACAACTATTTCTGCCTTTTTGTATTTCATTTTGAGCTCTTTATGTCCTAATATATGGTCAATTTTTTATAGGTTTCTTGAATTACTGAGAAGAAAGTGTACTCCTTTCGGTTTCCATTCAGTTTTTTTTCCAAAAATCTATCATATCTAAATAAATGGATGTCCATCAATTGGAGAATGGTTGGGTAAATTATGGTATATGAATGTTATGGAATATTATTGTTCTGTAAGAAATGACCAACAGGATGAATACAGAGAGGCTTGGAGAGACTTACATCAACTGATGCTAAGTGAAATGAGCAGAATCAGAACACTTCAACAATGATACTGTACGAGGATGTATTCTGATGGAAGTGAATATCTTCAACATAGAGAAGAGCTAATCCAATTCCAGTTGATCAATGATGGACAGAATCCCAGAATAGGAACACTGGGAAATGAGTGTAAACTATTATTTTTACCTTCTGAATCCAATTCTTCCTGTGCAACAAGAAATTCAGTTCCACACACACATATATTGTATCAAGAATATATTATAATATATTTAACATGTATAAGACTGCCTGCCATCTGGGGAAGGGGTTGGGGGAGGAAGGGAAAAAATCTGAACAGAAGTAATTGCAAGGGATAATGTTGTAAAAAATTACCCATGCATATGTACTGTCAAAAAAAAGTTATAATTATAAAATAAAATAAAACAAACAAACAAACAAACAAAAAAAATTTCTACACTATACCAAATGGTACATATATATTTAGTATTGATATTGCTTCATTATCTATGGTACCTTTTAGCAAGATATAGTTTCCTTCCTTATCTCTTCTAATTAGATCATTTTTTGTTTTTGATAGATCTCAGATCAAGAGGGTCATCCCTGTTTTTTTTTTTTTTTTTTTTTTTTTTTTAACTTAACCTGATGAATAATAGATTCTGCTCCAGCCTTTTACTTTTACTTTATGTGTATCACTGTGTTTTAATTTGTTTCTTGGAAACAATATATTGTAGGATTCTGGCTTTAATCCAATTTGCTACCCACTTTCATTTTATGTGAGAGTTCACACCATTATGTTTAAGACTAAGACTACTAATTCATATATTATAACTTGTTCAGTCATTCCCAATTGATAGGCAAATATTCATTTTCCAATTCTTGCCACAAAAAGATCGCTACAAACATTTTTTTTCTCATATGGTTCCTTTCCCAATTTTTATGATTTTCTTGATATACACATCCAGTAGTATTACTTCTGTGTCAAAGGATATGCATAATTTTATAACTATATGTATAGTTACAAATTGTTCTCCAGTATAGTTAGATGATTTCATCCAATTCTATCAGTAATGCATATGTGTCCCAAATTTTCCCACATTTGTCAGTATCTTTTTCTATCTTCTTAACCAATATAAGAGGTGTAAAGTTGTACTCAGAGTTGTTTTGATTTTCATTTCTCTAATCAATAATCTAATCTAAATATTTTCATTTCTTTAAAGCCGATATAGATGGTTTTAATTAAATTGTTTGAAAATTGCCCCTTCATTTGCTTTGTCCAAATAACACATCATTTTTTTTTTTTATTTTTTTCCTTTATATCTTTTCCAGTTTGGCTGTTTTTTCCAATGAGGTTGTTTATATTTTCTTCCATTTTTGTTTTCATTCTTTTTTGTTTGTTGATTCTTAACATCTCATAGACTCATTGGCATCCATTTGCCTGATTCTAGTTTTTAAATTATGATTTTCTTTAATTAGCTTTGTATCCCTTTTTCTATTTATTTAATTCTACTTTTCAAGGTGTTATTTTCTTCTGTGTATTTTTTTCCAATTGTGTTGTTTAAGGAATTGCTTTCTTCAGTCAATTTTTTTTCTTTCTTTTTCCAAGCTATTGACTCTCTCTTACATATCTCATTTCTTTTCTTATTTTTTCTTCTATCTTTCTTATTTGTTTTTTACAGTCTTTTATGAAGACTTGGAAGATGCCTCTTTGGGCCTGAATCCAATTCAAATCACCCTTTGAGATTTTACATGTAGACACTTTCACCTTTTCTGAGTTGGTATTTTGTTATTCCCTATAACCATAGTAGGTTTCTGTGGCTAAGGTTCTTTTCTGTTTTTTGTTCATTTTATTTATTTGTTTCCTCTTTTGTTAGGAGGTCAAACTCTTCTCTAGTGGCAGCGGAGGGTAGCCTGATTTCCCAGGCTTGTAAGTGGCTTTCTACTCTGAAAACTGGAAGTTATCCCACTGGTCTTTTCTACTACTGAGACAGAACTGATGCCTCAGTTGTTGCTCTGCTGTAATTAAGGCCCTCTTACTGCCTTTCCTAAATTCTTTCTGAGCTGTAATAAGCACCCTTTTCATCCTAGTGAGAATGACCTATGTGTGGCTCAGAAGGGCGAGTGATTTCCATTAAATAAAAAAGCCTAGAGCTATCTGTAGGAACAAAACAAAAGATTATTATATATTCTCACAAGAAGCATGTGTCCTTCCAGTCAAACAAGCAATCAAAAATAGCAGACATCTTTTTGGGACATGTTTGACTCTTTAAATAGTCCCTAACACAAATACCCATCCCACCACTGACCCTCATCCTCATTGGCTGAGATTCTTACATTCTAAATGTGGGAACTATCCAGGAAATTGAATATTGGCCAATAGGTACATTGCTGTTCATATTTGATTGAGGTAGGAAGAAAATAATGCCATGGGAGAAAAACAGGAAGGGGATTTAGATACAAACCTTGAATCAATGTCCAACAACTACTTTCAGGCCTTCTCCAACTCTGGGGTAGATGAAGTTTTGCTTAATTTTCACAACTATCTTGAAAGATCTCACTCCTATCTTATTCACCTGTCTTGAAGTCCTTTCAGTCTATCTTAAGCTGATAAGTTGTTTCATTCCATCAGACTCTGTTTAAAGCACTGATTTCATGTGTTTTTTGAGGGAATCTTGGAAAGCTTCAGCAGCTTCTTGGCTTGAATTTGACATCTTGGCTCCATGCAAAGGAAATCATAAACATTATATAAATGTTAGATATTTGACATTATAATTACTATTACTATCATTATTATCATTGTTTTCATTTTCATCATGATTTTGATAAAATATAAAGATAAACACTATTTAATTGATAATTTAATTGCATAAATTTATTTATAGTCATATATGTCCATATATATATGTATATATATACATATATATATATGTCCATATATACACACAAAAACATTTTTATTAAAAGAACTCTTTTAAAAATATATCTTATACATAAGAATGAACTTTTTTTTTGCCAGTAAATGGTCAATACATAAGAAGTTTACAAGTGAAAATTACACTTTGAATAACCACATTAAGATGTTCTAAATCAGTGACAATAAGAAAAATGCCAAATAAAGTAAACCTAGGATTTTGCTTCATGTTTAACTTTCAATTTATAAATTAATAGAAAGAAAAAAATCATATTTGAAAACTAATCCAAAGTTTAAGTGAAGACTTTCTGTTTTAATACAAACCAAAACAAAAGAAATAACTACAAAGTGCAGTAAAAATTTGACTGCCCATTAAAAGAACATTAAGAAACAAATTTTGAAATATTATTCTAATAAAATATTAGTTTGCTAGAAAATAAGATATATATATATACATATATATGTATACATATATACATATGTATACATATATATATATGTAGATAGTACTAGAACAAAGACATAGCAATAAAATAACAACAAATTAACATCAAATGAAAATATCAGTGTTTATGTCAGAGGGTCAGATTGGAACATACTTTTCTCGGTTTCAATAGAAAGATGGAATATTAATTATTTTATTGCTCTATGTTTTGTTTTTCAATCACAAAACATTCTGTTTTGTTTTGATTGTCTATTTTTCCATTAAAATGTATAGTGTTCTGGTGAGATATTAAATAGATAGTAGCAGTGGTGCAAAAAAAAAAAAACAACAAAAATATCAATAAAAATCATAATAATTGTATCTAATTTTAAAATATTCATATTCAACATGTTTGAAGGTTTCCAGGAACTATCCATATTTGGTATATTCATTAGCATGCACAATAGAAATTAAACTACCATTAATTAATATGAATTGAGGATATTCCCATAATTAACTAGCTGAATAGTTTGTAGAATTGCTTGATATATGGTACAGTGATTCCCTTAATTAACAAATAAGTTGATTACTCATTTAAAAGTGGATATACTTTCAAAATTATTGCTTGTAACTTAAATGTTATCAATTAGTTAAATAATCCAATCAATTACTGATTTGTTTTATTTAACTGAGACTAGTCAGTCAATCTGTCAAGTGGTCTTTATATAATAATTTAGCATATACTGTGCTAATCCCAGGAGATATAAAGAAAAGCAAAGACCCAATGTGTGATCTCAAAAAAACTCGAATTCTCATTGAAGTGTGAGCAGTGCAATAATTATCTCCATTTAATATATACAATAAGTATAAAAAGTAATTTTAAAGTGCAGAAACTGGAGTCAAAAAGTGGGATATTAATGAGAAAAAAATCTGAAAAAATTAGGATTTGAGTTTAAACTTGATGGAAGCTAGGAATAGGAAATGGGAAGGGAGAACATACCAGACATTGAGAATAGCTAACACAAAGCTAAAGAGTTGAGAAATGGAATGTCATTGTGTTAATACAGTAAATAGATTGATAGAGTTGAATCAAAGAGTTTATGTAATCGAATTCTGGAAAGGTAGGGATGGCCAAGTTGAGAAGGGCTTTAAAAATTGCAGGCATTTCTATTTGATTATGGGGCTAACAGAAAATTGAGTTTATTGAATTGGGGAAGTTGTAATGCAGATTTTAGGAACATCAATTGGGATGTGTTATTGATAATTATTTGAGATTCAGAAAGACTTGAGAGACAGATTCCAAGTAATGAGTTATTATACTATACAGCCATGAGGTTGTAAAGACTGCATCAGGCAGTGGCTCTGTGAATAGAGACAAAATGGCCTTTTTGAAAGGTTATAAAGGAAAAGGTTATCAAGAAATGACAATGATAGGAGTTGAGAATTGGTATAAGACTGCAAGACTGTGAACAGATGCTGAGATGTAGAACTGAGGTAGGTACAGATTTATAATGTCATTATTTTATTGTATTATTATTCATTATCTTCTAATTAATTTATCATAATTTCTATATTAAAAGTAAAAGCTGAAAAATATTTAAGAATCATTATCTACATTTGTTTAGAAATGATCCTGTGGTGACTTACATTCATTGTAAGATAGGGATTAACAAAGAAAATAAGACTTACCAAAGAATAGGTAATTTCTATTTGGGTAAATACACAAATTCACACTTACCTTGATAATGAATTCATTGTCACCCAGAGAAAAGTTTTAAAAAAGAATAAAATGTTGCTGATCAGAGAATCATTGAAAACTTGACAATTAGTCAGCATTTCTGCTTCCCTGGGATCTGTTAAAATCAGGAAAGAAATATGGGGAAAGTTCAGCTGCGGAGTTAGAAAGTAACTATCAATGTTTGTCTCTCCAAGTCTCTCTGAAATCATCCCACTGGTCATTTCTTATATAAAAATAATATTCCATATCATTCATATAATATAATTTATTCAATCATTCTCTAATTGATGGGCATCCACTCATTTTCCAGATCAGATCAATCATACTGAACCATGCTAAATTAGATAATAATTGTCTCTATCAATTCCATTGTCTTAGTACCTTGTAAGAATCCTAACATATAGATATAACCCATTTCTTTCTTACCTTGTTATATGGAGGTGTTAGATGTGGGTCTATACCTACTTTCTGCCCTACTAGTTTCCAATTTTCCCAGCAGTTTTTTGTCAAATAGTGAATTCTTATCCCAAAAGTTGAGGCCTTTGGTTTTGTCAAATATTAGATTGTTATAGTCATTGGGTATTTTGTTCTGTGAACCTAACCTGTTTCACTGATCAATTTCTCTATTTTTTAGCCAGTACCAAATGGTTTTGATGACCACGGCTTTATAATATAGTTTTAGATCTGATACAGCTAGGTCACCTTCATTTGCTTTTCTCTTCATTAATTCCTTTGAAACTCTTGGCCTTTTGTTCTTCCAGATGACTTTTGATGCTATTTTTTCTAGGTCAGTAAAATAGTATCTGGGAGTTTGATTGGTATAGCACTAAATAAATAGTTTAGGGGAGTATTGTCATCTTTATTGTATTTCCTCAACCTATTCACGAGTAATTGATATTTTTCCATTTGCTTATATCTGACTTTATTTGTATGGAAACTGTTTTGTAATTTTGCTTATAGTTACTAACTTTCCTTTGGCATATAAATTCCCAAATATTTTAAATTATCAACAGTTATTTTAAATGGAATTTCTCTTTATATCTTTTGCTGTTGGATTTTGTTAAGAAAGCTGATGATTTATGTGGATTTATTTTGTATGGTGAAAATTTGCTAAAGTTGCGAATTATGTCTAATAGCTCTTTAGTTGATTCTCTGGAGTTCTCTAAATATACCATCATATCATCTGCAAAAAGTGATAATTTAGTTTCCTCATTACCTACTTTTATTCCTTTAATCTCTTTCTCAACTCATTGTGGAAGCTAGTGTTTCTAATACAATATTGAATAACAATGGTGATAATGGGCAAACATGTTTCACCCATGAGCTTATTGGGAATGGTTTTATTTTATCCCCATTACATATGATGCTTGCTGATGGTTTTAAGTAGATATTATTGATGATTTTAAGAAAAATTAAATTTATTACTATATTCTCTGGTGTTTTTAATAGGAATGGGTGTTGGATTTTATCAAATGGTTTTCTGCATCTATTGAGACAATAATATATATATTTTTAAGTTCGTTATTGATACTTATGTTAATAGTTTTTTCTACTATTGAACCAACCCTGTATTTCTGGAATAATTCCAACTTGGTCAAGATGTATTATCCTGGGAATCTTTTTGCTAATATTTTATTTCTTAAATAAAATTCATTTAATAAAATAAATAAGAATTTTTCATAAATATTCATTAGGGAAATTTGTCTCTAATTTTCTTTCTCTGTTTTCTTCCTACCTGGTTTTAATGTCAATACCATGTCTGTATCATAAAAGGAATTTGGTAGGAGTCCTTCATTCCATATTTTTTCAATTAGTTTATATAGTATTGGAATTAGTTATTCTTTAATTGTTTGATAGAATTCACACGTAAATCTGGTTCTGGGAATTTTTTCCTGGGAAATTGATTAATAGCTTGTTCTATTTATTTTTCTAAAAATGGGACTACTTAAGTAATTTATTTCCTCTTCTGTTAATCTAGGCAATTTATATTTTTGTAAGTATTCCTCCATTTCATTTAAGTTGTAAAATTTAAAGTACCTCCTGGTGATTGCTCTAGTTTCCTCTTCATTGGCAGATAGTTTTTCCTTTTCATTTTTTGAGATTACCAATTTGATTTTCCTCTTTCCTTTTTCTAATCAGATTAGCTAAATGTTTATCTATTTTGTTGCTGTTTTTTTTTTTCATAAAACCAACTCAGTTTTATTTATTAATTCAATAGACTTATTTTATTTATTTATTTGTTTGTTTGTTTGTTTGTTTTTGCTGAGGCAATTTGGGTTAAGTGATCTGCCTAGGGTCACACAACATAGCTAGGAAATCTTAAGTATCTGAGGTCAGATTTGAACTCAGACTTCCTGACTTGAGGACTTCTACTCTATTTACTGCATAATCTAGCTTCTCTAATTCAATAGTTTTTGTTTTTGTTTTTTAGTTTCAATTTTATTGATCTCTCCTTTTAGAATTCCAATGTAGGTATTTGATTGGGCATTTTAAATTTATTATTTCTCCAGCTTTTATAGTTGCAAGCTCAATTCATTAATCTTCTCTTTCTCTACTTTATGCAAGTAAACATCTAGAGATATAAAATTTCCCCTTATTACCATTTTGGCTTGCATTAATTAAGATGAGATTATTGATTTTCCAATTTCTTTTTGTCTGTTTTCTCCTGGTCCTTTATTGAATGAATTTTTATTGCATCATGATCTTAAAAATGCATTTACTATTTATGCCTTTCTGCATTTGATTTTGAGGTCTTTATGTCCTAATATATGGTCAGTTTTTGTATAGATTCCATGAATTGCCAAGAAGAAAGTGTGCTCCTTTTTGTCTCCATTAAATTTTCTCCAAAGACCTATCATATCTATTTTTTCTAGTATTTTATTTACCTCTTTAACTTCTTTCTTATTTATTTTATGGTTTGATTTATTTAGTTATACAAGAGCATGGTTGAGAACTCCCATTATTAATTTTTTGCTGTCTATTTCTTCTTACAACTCTCAACTTCTCCTTAAGGAACTTAGATGCTACACTACTTGGTGCATATATGCTTAATATTGATATTGCTTCATTATCTATGGTACTCTTTAGCAAGATATAATTTCCTTCCTTATCTCCCAATTAGATCAATTTTTGCTTTTGTTCTATCTGAGATCAGAATGGCTACCCCTGCTTTATTTGAGACTAACAATTTGATTTTCCTCTTTGCTTTTTTTCTAATCAGATTAGCTAAAGGTTTATTAATTTTGTCATTTTTTTCATAAAACCAACTCAGTTTAATTTATTAATTCTATAGGTTTTTTTTTTGTTTCAATTTTATTGATCTCTTTTTTATTTTTAGAATTTCAAGTTAGGTATTTTTAACATTTTAACATTTACACTTAAAACTACTAATTCTGTATTTCCTGCTATCTTATTAACCCCAAATAAAATTTTCTCTTTCCCTCCTCCCCAGGATTTTACTTATGAGTACTACTTGCCTCAAGCAGTCCACCCCCTTTAGAGACCCTTTTTTATACCTTTCCCGTACTATTTCTCATTTCCCTTCTGTTTAGCCTACCCTTCCCTTTTCTTATTTCCCTTCCCACTTTTCTATAAGATGAGAGATGTTTCTCAGTAAAACCAAATATATCTAATACCTTTTTGGGGGGCCAAACCTGATGACAGTGAGATTCACAAAATACTCATCACCCTCCCTTCTTTCCCTCAATTATAACGTTTCCTTTGCCTCTTCCTGAGATGTAATTTTCCTCATTTTACCTTTACTTTCCCTTTTTTCTGTTACAATCTCATTTCTATCTCTAGTTCCTTTTCGTATTATAAGTGTAAAATCAGATTATACACATATTCTTAACTTATACCCATAACACAAATACAGTTCACAAGATCTTTTCATTATTTTTATTTTTTTTAAATTTTTTTTACCATTTTATGCTTCTTTTAAGTTCTATATTTGTAAGTCATTTTTTTTTTTCTTTAGCTCTAGTCTTTACATCAAAAATGAATGGATTCAGCAGTTTCATTGAATGTCTATCTTCTTGCCTGAAAGAAAATTCTCACTCTAGCAAGGCAATTTATTCTTGGCTGCATTCCAAGTTCCTTTGCTTTTCATAATATCAGATCTAGGTCCTGAGATTCTTTGAAGTGGATACTGCTAGGCCCTGAGTAATCCCTATTGTGACACTTTGGTATTCCAATTGTTTCTTTCTGGCTGCACCTAATATTTTTTCTTTGGTATGATAGTTCTCAAATTTACCCACAATATTCCCTGGGGTTTTACTTTGGGGGTCTCTTTCAGGAGGCATTTGGTGAATTCCTTCAATGGTCATTTTGCCTTCTGACTCTATTGATATCCAAGCAGTTTTTCTTTGATGACTTCTTGAAATATAGTGTCTAGGCTCTTTTTTTTATTATGTATTTCAGGGAGTCCAATAATCCCTAGATTGTCTCTCCTAGATCTATTTTCTAGATCTGTTGTTTTCCCAAGTAGGTATTTTACTTTTTTTTTATCTCTCTCTCTCTCTCTCTCTCTCTCTCTCTCTCTCTCTCTCTCTCTCTTTTGGTTTTGCTTGACTGATTCTTGTTGTCTCATTGAGTCATTCATTTCCATTTGTTCAATTCTGAAGTTTATTGAATTATTTTCTTCATGAACTTTTTTTTTATTTCCTTTTGTATTTGTCCAGCTGAATTTTAAATGAATTTAAATTAATTTCATTTTTAAATGGATTTTTTTCCATTTCACAAATTCTGTTTTTTAAAGAGTTATTTTCTTTTTCTGTTTCACAAATTCTGCTTTTCTGGAAGTTGCTTTCTTTTTTTCCAGTTTATCTAATCTATTTTTTAATGAGTTAAGTGCTTTTTCCATTTCACTACGTCTATTTTGTAGTAAATTTTTTTTCAGATAGTTTCTGTGTTGCCTTTCCTAAATTCTCTTGCAAATTTTTCTTTTCCTTTCCCCATTTTTTTTCTAGCTCTTTTTAAGAGCCTTTTAAATTTATTTTAGGAAAGTCTTGTGTGATGGAGACTAGGTTATATTGTTTTTGTGGCTTTACCTGGAGACAATTTGCCTTTAGAGTCCTCAGGGTTTGAAAGCTGTTTTCTTTCTTTTTGTTGTTGTCTACTTGCATTTTGTTTTATTACACATTTATATTTTTTGTATAGCAAGAGAATTGTATAAATGTGTTTACACATATTGGATTTAACATATATTTTAACTTGTTTAACATATATTAGATTGCTTGCCATCTAGGAGAGGTATTGGATTTATAAGGAGGAGAAAATCTGAAACACAAAGATATTTAATGGTCATTGTTGTCAAATTATCCGTGCATATATTTTGAAAATAAAAATAACTATTTAAAAAAAAGAAAAATATCTTTTGAGATTCAGAACTAGTAATGATATTTCACAGTAATTTCTATGTCAAAAAGTATACATATTTTAAACCCTTTGAGACAGTAATCCTTTTCTACAGACTGATTGAATCCACTCTCAACTCCATAAACTGTGTTAAATGTCTCATTTTTTTGCACATCCAATAAACCATTTGTCATTATTCGTTTATGTCCTATTACCTAATTTAATAGTTTTTTTTTTATTTTTTTTTATTATATATATATATATATATATATATATATATTTTATAATATTATCCCTTGTATTCATTTTTCCAATTTACCCCCCCTCCCTCTATTCCCTCCCCCCGACGACAGGCAATACCATACATTTTACATGTGTTACAATATAGTCTAGGTACAATACATGTGTGCGAATATCACTTTCTTGTTGCACAATAAACATTAGAATCCGAAGGTACATGCAACCTGGGCAGACAGATATTAGTGCTAACAATTTTCATTCCCCTCCCAGTGTTTCTTCTCTGGGTGCAGCTACCTCTGTCCATCATTGATCAACTGGAAGTGAGTTGGATCTTCTTTATGTTGAAGATTTCCACTTCCATCAGAATACATCCTTATACAGCATTGTTGTTGAAGTGTACAGTGATCTTCTGGTTCTGCTCATTTCACTCAGCATCAGTTGATTTAAGTCTCTCCAGGCCTCTCTATATTCCTCCTGCTGGTCATTTCTTACCGAGCAATAATATTCCATAACCTTCATATACCACAATTTACCCAACCATTCTCCAACTGATGGACATCCATTCATCCTCCAGTTTCTAGCTACAACAAAAAGAGCTGCCACAAACATTTTGGCACATATATGTCTCTTTCCGCTCTTTAGTATTTCTTTGGGATATAAGCCCAGTAGTAGCGCTGCTGGGTCAAAGGGTATGCACAGTTTGATAACTTTTTGGGCATAATTCCAGATTGCTCTCCAGAATGGCTGGATTCTTTCACAACTCCACCAGCAATGTATTAGTGTCCCAGTTTCCCCACATCCCCTCCAACATTTGTCATTATTTGTTCCTGTCATCTTAGCCAATCTGACAGGTGTGTAGTGGTATCTCAGAGTGGTCTTAATTTGCATTTCTCTGATCAGTAGTGATTTGGAACACTCTTTCATGTGAGTGGATATAGTTTCAATTTCTTCCTCTGAGAATTGTCTGTTCATATCCTTTGACCATTTATCAATTGGAGAATGGTTCGGTTTCTTATAAATTTGGGTCAGTTCTCTATATATTTTGGAAATGAGACCTTTGTCAGAACCTTTGTTTTTAAAAATATTTTCCCAATTTGTTACTTCCCTTCTAATCTTGTTTGCATTAGTATTATTTGTACAGAAACTTTTTAGTTTGATGTAATCAAAATCTTCTATTTTGTGATCAATAATGATCTCTAGTTCTCCTCTGGTCATAAATTCCTTCCTCCTCCACAAGTCTGAGAGGTAGATTATCCTCTGTTCCTCTAATCTATTTATTATCTCCCTCTTTATGCCTAAATCATGGACCCATTTTGATCTTATCTTGGTATATGGTGTTAAGTGTGGATCCATATCTAATTTCTGCCATATTAATTTCCAGTTTTCCCAACAGTTTTTTCCGAATAATGAATTTTTATCCCTAATGTTGGAATCTTTGGGTTTGTCAAAGATTAGATTGCTATAGATGTACCCTTTTTTGTCCTTTGTATCTAATCTGTTCCACTGATCTACCGGTCTATTTCGTAGCCAATACCAAATGGTTTTGGTGACTGCTGCTATATAATATAGCTTTAGATCAGGTACACTTAGACCACCTTCCTCTGAGTTTTTTTTCATTAGTTCCCTTACAATTCTTGACCTTTTATTCTTCCATATGAATTTTGTTGTTATTTTTTCTAGGTCATTAAAATAGTTTCTTGGGAGTCTGATTGGTATAGCACTAAATAAATAGATTAGTTTGGGGAGTATTGTCATCTTTATTATATTCGCTCGGCCTATCCAAGAGCACTGAATGTCTTTCCAATTATTTAAATCTGATTTTATTTTTGTGGCAAGTGTTTTGTAATTTTTCTCATATAATTCCTGACTTTTCTTTGGTAGATGGATTCCCAAATATTTTATACTCTCAACATTGGTTTGGAATGGAAATTCTCTTTGTATCTCTTGCTGTTGCATTTTGTTAGTGATATATAAAAATGCTGAGGATTTATGTGGATTTATTTTGTATCCTGCCACTTTGCTGAAATTTTGAATTATTTCTAGTAGTTTTTTAGCAGAGTCTTTGGGGTTCTCTAAGTATACCATCATGTCATCTGCAAAAAGTGATAGTTTGATTTCCTCATTTCCTACTCTAATTCCTTGAATCTCTTTCTCGGCTCTTATTGCCGAGGCTAGCGTTTCTAGTACTATATTGAATAGTAATGGTGATAGTGGGCAACCTTGTTTCACTCCTGATCTTACTGGGAAAGGTTGCAGTTTATTTCTATTGCATATTATGCTTACTGACGGTCTTAAATATATACTCCTGATTATTCTAAGGAATAATCCATTTATTCCTATACTCTCAAGAGTTTTTAGTAGGAATGGATGTTGGATTTTGTCAAATGCTTTTTCTGCATCTATTGAGATGATCATATGGTTCTTATTAATTTGATTATTAATATGGTCAATTATATTAATAGTTTTCCTAATATTAAACCAGCCCTGCATTCCTGGAATAAATCCTACTTGATCATAGTGTATTATCTTGGAGATGATTTTCTGAAGTCTTTTTGCTAATATCTTATTTAAGATTTTAGCATCAATATTCATTAAGGAGATTGGTCTATAATTTTCTTTCTCAGTTTTCGATCTACCAGGTTTAGGTATCAGTACCATGTCTGTGTCATAAAAGGAGTTTGGTAGGACTCCTTCATCCCCTATTTTTTCAAATAATTTATATAACATTGGGGCTAATTGTTCTTTAAATGTTTGGTAGAATTCACATGTGAATCCATCTGGCCCTGGGGATTTTTTCCTGGGGAGTTGATTAATAGCTTGTTCTATTTCTTTTTCTGAAATGGGACTATTTAAGCAATTTATCTCCTCCTCTGTTAATCTAGGGAGCCTATATTTTTGGAGAAAGTCATCCATTTCACTTAAGTTATCAAATTTATTGGCATAAAGTTGGGCAAAGTAACTCCTTATTATTTCTCTAATTTCCTCTTCATTGGTGGAAAGATCCCCCTTTTCATTTGTAAGACTATCAATTTGATTTTCCTCTTTCTTTTTTTTGATCAAATTTACCAAAGGTTTATCTATTTTATTGGCTTTTTCATAAAACCAACTCTTGGTTTTATTTATTAATTCAATAGTTTTTTTACTTTCAATTTTATTGATTTCTCCTTTTAATTTTTGTATTTCGAGTTTAATTTTTGGTTGGGGGTTTATAATTTGGTCTTTTTCTAGCCTTTTAAGTTGTAAGCCCAATTCGTTAATCTTCTCTTTCTCAATTTTCTTCAAATAAGCCTCTAAAGATATAAAATTTCCCCTTATTACTGCTTTAGCTGCATCCCAAAGATTTTGATATGATGTCTCATCATTATCATTATCTTGGGTGAAATTGTTAATTGTTTCTATAATTTGCTCTTTCACCCAGTCATTCTTTAAGATGAGATTATTCAGTTTCCAATTACTTTTTGGTCTATTTACCCCTAACTTTTTACTGAATGTAGCTTTTATTGCATTGTGATCTGAGAAGAAGGCATTTATTATTTCTGCCTTCCTACATTTAATTTTGAGATCTTTATGTCCTAATATATGGTCAATTTTTGTATAGGATCCATGAACTGCTGAGAAGAAAGTATATTCCTTCCTATTGCCATTCAGTTTTCTCCAAAGGTCTATCATACCTAGTTTTTCTAATGTTCTATTTACTTTTTTAATTTCTTTCTTGTTTGTTTTGTGGTTTGATTTGTCTAAATCTGAGAGTGCTAGGTTGAGATCTCCCACTATTATAGTTTTACTGTCTATTTCTTCTTGCAGTTCTCTTAACTTTTCCTTTAGAAAGTTAGATGCTATACCACTTGGTGCATATATGTTTAGTATTCTTCATTATTTATGCTACCTTTCAGCAGGATATAGTTTCCTTCCTTATCTTTTTTAACGAGATCTACTTCTGCTTTTGCTTGATCTGAGATAAGGATAGCTACCCCTGCTTTTTTGGCTTTACCTGAAGCATAATAAGCTCTGTTCCAACCTTTTACCTTTACTCTGTATGTATCTCCCTGCTTTAAGTGTGTTTCCTGTAGACAACATATTGTAGGGTTCTGCTTTTTGATCCAATCTGCTATCCGTCTCCGTTTGATGGGATCGTTCATCCCATTTACATTTACAGTTAAAATTACTAATTCTGTATTTCCTGCCATCGTATTATCCCCAGATTATACTTTTTTCCCTTGACCCCCCTGATCCCCCTCCCCGATATTTAATTTACAAACCCCCCTTGTGACGCGCAACCCTCCCTCTTTTTTTTTTTTTTTTTTTTTTTTTTTTTAGGATCCCTCCCCCCTCCCTCCAAGTCCCTTCACTTATTCTCCTTTTCCTTTCCCCTTTTCCTCTCCCCCCTTTTAATGAGGTGAGAGAAAATTCTCTGAAAAACAAATATGTTAATTATTTACTCTTTGAGCCTCTTCTGATGAGAGTAAGATTCACACAATGATTCTCCCCCTCACTAAGTTCCCTCAGATATGGTGTATTTTCTATGTCTCTTCCTGGGATGTAGTTTCCCTCTTTTTATCACTCCTTCCCCTTTTTCTGAACCGACCTCCTTCCCTTTACCACACCCCCCTTTTTTTCTTTTATATCAGTAAAATCAAATTATCCTTGAGTATTTTTTATATACCCACAACAAAGTTACAGTTCTCAAGGGTTCTGTGTACCTTTTTCTATTTCTCTTCAGTCTTGTGGATGTAGATCAAATTTTTTGTTTAAGTCTGGTTTTTTTCTTAGAAACATATAGAATTCCTCTGTTTCATTGAATGACCATCTTCTTCCATGGAAAAAGATGCTAAACTTAGCTGGGTAGTTCATTCTTGGTTGCAATCCTTGATCTTTTGCCTTACGGAATATCAGGTTCCAGGCCCTTCTATCTTTTAATGTGGAGGCAGCCAGATCTTGGGTGACCCTTATTGTGGCACCTTGGTATTTAAATTGTTTTTTTCTAGCTGCTTGCAGGATTTTCTCCTTTGTGTGGTAATTCTGCAGCTTAGCCACAATATTCCGTGGTGTTCTTTTTTTAGGGTCTATTTCAGAAGGAGTTCGATGAATTCTTTCCACATCTACTTTCCCTTCTGTTTCTATTATCTCTGGACAGTTCTCTTTGATAATTTCCTGTAAAATAGAATCTAGGCTCTTTTTTTGGTCATAGTTTTCTGGAAGTCCAATAATCCGCAGATTATCTCTCCTAGATCTATTTTCCAGGTCTATAGATTTTCCCAGTAAGTATTTGACGTTGTTCTCCAGCTTCTCATTTTTTTTGTTTTGTTTGACTGATTCTTGGGTTCTCTGTGAATCATTCATTTCTATTTGTTCCATCCTGACTT